>NW_025966901.1:12738-28522 GCF_021869965.1 Rhincodon typus | reverse complement strand
AGTCACTTAATTCATTCTCAAATAGAACAATTTAAAAGATGTCTAGAGGGCATAGGTTTAAGGTGAGAGGAGATAGATTTAAGAAGGACCTGAGGGGCAACTTCTTCACACAGAGAATGGTGTGTATATGTAATGGGCTGAGGTTGTGGTTGAGGCAGGAACGATAGCAACATTTAAAAAACATTTGGATAGGTACATGGATGAGAAGGGTTTAGAGGGATACGGACCAAACGCGGGCAATTGGAACTAGTTGAGAGGGCACCATGGTCAGCATGGACCAGTTTGGGCCGAAGGGTCTGTTTCCATGCTGTATTACTGTATGACTCTATCTACAGAGTGAAGGAGCTCAATTTCAAATGTTTCCCTCAGATTTCTTATGATACGTCTCCAACCTACATCCATAGGACCATGAGAAATAGGAACAGGAACAGACAGTTCGGCCTCTGATTTGGATTTGATTTATTGTAGTCACATGTAGCTAAGTACAGTGAAAAGCTCTGTTTGTTGAGCAGTACAGGCAGATCATAACAAGCAAGGCCATACAGATCATAGGGTGCTTAGACAGAGTGAGACATACAAGGATACGGTCTGCACAAGAGGTGCGCAAGGCAAGATCAACATTAGCAAGATCATCATTTCTTGAAGCTAGAGAGGTCCTTTCAGCAGTTTTATAACAGAAGGGAAGAAACTGTTCTTGAACCTGGAACCTTGAAGCTGGCCTTGGAGAGGTTCTACAGGACATGCACAAGAATTATCCCAGGGATGAAGGGCTTGTCATATGAGCAAGAGTTGAGGACTCTGGATCTTTACTCAAATGGAAATCAGAAGGATGAGGCGGCATATCATTGAAACTTACAGAATACTGAGAGGCCTGAATAGAGTGGATGTGGAGAGGATGTTTTCACTAGTAAGAGAGACTAGGAACTGGAGGCACCACCTCAGAGTAAAGGGACAGTCCTTTAGAACTGAGATGAGGAGCAATTTCTTCTGCCAGAGGGTGGTGAACCTGTGGAATTCATTGCCATAGCAAGCTGTGGAGGCCAAGTTATTGAGTGTATTTAGGACAGAGATAGATAAGTTCTTGATTAGTAAGAAGATCAAAGGCTACAGGTAGATGGCTGGAAAACGGATTTTGAGAAAGATATCAGCTATGATCAAATGCTGGAGCAGACTCGATGGGCCTTTTAGCCTAAAGGACCCTACTGGTCATGGGTCACCAACCTGGGAAACAACTCCTTATCCCTACTCACTGTTTCCAGCCCATGAGCCAATTTTCTATGCCTGTCAATATGCTACGTCCAAACCATGGGCTCTTATCTTACGAGTCAACCTTTTGTTAGGTTAACTTGTTGAATGTCTGACTGTCCAAGTACAACACATCTACTGGTTGCCCCCCTGTCCAGTGTGGTTCAGATTTCCTTGGAAAACTCTCAGATTAGTCAGACAGTCCTTTTCATGAAGCCATTGTCACTCTTCTTGATTAGATTATTATTTTCTAAATGATTTGCTATTACTTCCCTAATAATTGACTCCAATACTTTTCTAACAATAGATGCTAGGCTAATCCTACCCATATTTTGCCTCCCTTTCTTTTTTGAATAGGGGTGTCACTGTAGCAGTTTTCCAACCCTCTGATCCTTATCCAGAATTCAACAATTTTTGGAAAGTTACAACCCAATATATCCATACCTCTGTAGCTACCTGTTATTTGTCTAATTTTACTTCTTTCGTGATGGTGATGGTACTTAATTCCTACCCCATATTCTTTACTACTAATGGAATATTTGAAGAATCTTCCATCGTAAAGATTGATGCAAAATACCTGTTTATCTCCTCTGCCATTTCCTAGTTTCCAAGACTGTCTCTCCACATGTATTTTTTAAGGGCATCTTGTCCACTTTGGCCTCTCTCTTCCTTTTTATGTATTGAAAGAGGCTCATACTGTCAAGTTTTTATATTCCTCACTAATTTTCCCTCAGTTTATTTTCTCTGGCTTGTTTACTTTTTAATCCTTTGGTTTAAATTCTGGATCTGATTTAAGATACAAATTTCTGGATTCTGAATTTATTGCAATCTTCAGAGTTATCACTGACTTTAGCCTCCATATGTGTTTTTATCTTAAATTAATACACCACTTAACTTTCTTGGTTAGCCATTGTTAGTTTATCCCTCTTTAAGAATCTTTCTTCCTTACTGAGATACATTTTTGCTGAGAGTCATGAATTACCTTCTTAAATGTCTGCCACTGTTTGCTTACTATCATTCCTGCTAATGTATCAGTCCAGTTCACTTTAGCTAACTCTATTCCTATTTCATTATATTTAAGTTAAATACTTGTTTCTGACCCAAGTTTCTCACTCATGAACTGAAAATTAAATATATTATGCTATGATCACTACTTCCTACAGGATCTTTTACTCAGAGGTCATTACCCATTACCAGATCCAATATAGCCAGCTCCCTGGTTGGCTCCATGACATATTGCTCTAGGAAATTGAGTTTATTGTTGCAGCTACCCTTTTCAATTTGATTAACCCAATCAGCTTGAAGATTAAAGTCACCCATAATTATTGTTTTATTCTTTTTACACACTCCCATTATTAATTGACTTACTGCCTTTCCTACAGAGAGCACTTTAAAGCAGCATTTTGGGGTGCAACTGGCAATGAAATGCTGCTGCAAAGACATTTTGCATGAAGTAACAGGCACCCAGTTCACCGATTCATCCAGGCTACATCTCAAAGTGGTTCACTAGCTCTCTTAATTCTTGCTCATCTCGAGTCTAGCTTGCCTTTTTGTGCTTCTCCACTCGGCTAGAGCTAACAGACTCACAGACACAAAGCCAGGAAATGTATCAGGATTGTCAGCAGCCCTCAGTCAAGTGAGCAGAGTGGGGTAATGAGATTTGAGTGAGCAGGATTCTGGGAGAAGTCAGCTCACTTACCACAACTGAGAAGGTGATCACAGAGTACCCTATCTTGTCCTTTTACAGTCACAGAGTCATACAGATCTACTGCACAGAAATAACCTGTTCAGCCCCTTGCCTCTGCGCCAGGCAAAGACAACCACCTAACTATTCTAATTGCATTCACCAGCACTTGGCCCATAGCCTTGTATGTATTGGCGCTGCAAGTACACATCTAAATACCACTTCAATTATATGTCAGTTTCAGCCTCTCCCACCCTGACAGGCAGTCAGTTCCAGATTCCCACCTACCTCTGAATCAAAGAATTTTTCTTCACATCCCCTCCGAACCTTCTGCCCCTTCCCTTAAATCTATGCCCCCATGGTCATTGATCTCTCCATCAAAAGGAAATGTTTCTCCATGTCTACCCTATCTATGTTCCTCTTACTTTTATACATTTGATTTATGTCATTCTCACAGTCAGCCATTTCTCCAAGTTTGTTACCACTACCAAAAGTGAAATTTTACGTTCCTTGTTTACAACCCTTCAATATAAATCACAGCCCTTTGACATAGCTCATGGTTTACTGATTACTTTTTATTCTTGCTGGCATTGATTTTTATTTTTCTACTTCCAGCAATTCATTTGTTGCTGTTCTGTTCACTTCATGATACAAATAACCCAAACTCTTTCAGTGTCTATCCCACTTATCTGATGCTCTTGTCCACTGAAAATCCTCTCGTATGTTAACAATGCGCTGACTCCGTCCACTCCTTCTTCAATCGCCAGTTCCAGTCTGTCTTGATAGAATTTTGTCAACTGGTACAGCTGGTGATCTTTACACTTTGTCAACAACTCAGTGATTGTGGAGTTTGGATCTGTGAATCGATGAATATTGATATTCTCTACCTAGTCAGCTATAATTCCTCCTATAAAGGACAACTGAATTCTATCTGAATCCCATCAGCAATCACATCTGATATAAACCAGAAATTCCTGCATTATCACTTCCTTTGAAAAATGGAAAAGAAATTGTCAAACTCTGTTTACCTTTATTTTATTGATTCCAACTTCTCCTGGTCATGCTCATATCTCCAAATGCTCACTGATTTAACTTCAAAATACACAGATATCCTCAAAGGTCTTCAAGATCGATAAAGAAACGTACTGTTCACTTTCTATTCGTTAAATGTACATATATAGATTCTCCTGTGATATAATTCCTGAAAACACCATTGTATTCTTAAAGACTCAATGAACACTTTATTGGATTCCTCAATTCTTTTTCGGTTGTCCTCTTTGGGAGCAATAGGGTCACTTATATTCAGGGTCAGGTTTATCCTACACTTGAGGGAATCTACGTTATATGTTATGATCCTGGGTACTTGCAATTTTGCTATCTCCAGCAAGGAATAGTAGCAAAAAAATTGAACTACCAGCTACTTACTAAAGACTTCAGCCCACAGAGCAATGTTTGACAGGTTAATGCTGGGAAGGTGTTCACCTCACGGGAGACTCTAAGTTTAGAGGGCATAGTCTCAGAATAAAGGAGTGCCAACTTAAGATTGAGATGAGGAGGAATGCCCTCTCTCTTGCAGCTGTATAGAACTTTAGATTGGCCGTTTTTGGAATATTGTACACTGTTTTGTTTGCCACCCTACCTGAAGGATATGTCGGCTTTGGAGAGGGTTTGGGTGGAATGCTTTTCGGAGGGTCAGCGTGGACTCGATGAGCTGAATGGCCTATTTCCACATTGTTGGGATTCTATAATTCTGTGGTATCCATAACCTTCCAAACCAGACAACATTCTAGCCTATTCCCATAACTCTACATTTCTCATGGCCAATCCACCTAACCTGCACATCTTTGGACTGTGGGAGGAAACTGGACCACCCAGAGGAAACCCACGTAAACACAGGGAGAACGTGTAAACTCCACACAGATGGTCACCAAAGGTTGAATCGAACCCGGGTGCCTGGATGGCAACAGTGTTAACCACTGAAGAGAGATAGGACAAACTTGGTTTGTCTTCACTTGCATGTTGAAAGATGAGGTCGACCTGATAGAAGTTCACAAAATTATGAGAGGCATGGATAGAATGGATAGATGTACTATTTTGTCCAGGGCAAAAATTTCAATTACCAGGGGATATAGGTTTAAGGTAAAAAGGGGTAAGTTGAAAAGAGATGTCAGAGGTAAGATGTTTACAAATTTTAAAAAAAATTAAAATTTTATTTTTGGAAAGGTAAGTGCCTGGAACGTGCTGCCAGAGGAGGTGGTGGAGTCGGAAACAATAATAATTTTTAAGACGTATTTTGATAGATATATAAATAGGCAGGGAAGAGAGAGATATGGGTGGAGTAGAGGCAAAAGAACTTAAGTTTAGAAAGGCATCATGTATTGGCACAATTCTGATGGGCTGAGGGGCCTGTTCCTGTGCTGTACAGTTTTTGCTTTTTTTCTCTCTGAGGGTTATGAGTCTTTGGAACTCCTTGTCAAACCTAGCTGTGGGGGTAGAGTCCTTCAGTATATTTAATGCTGAGATAGAGAAGTTCTTGATTAGTCGGGGAATCAAAGGTTATAGGGAAAGGGCAGGAAAGTGGGCATGAGAAATATTGGATCAGCCATGATCCTTTTGAATGGTAGAGCAGAGTCAGAAGTCTGAATGACCTACTCCTGTTCTTATTTCTTATGGTCTTGTTTATTAGACTGGAGTCAACAAAGCACCAATATTACCCATTTTGTACTTTAACATTTAGAAAATACCAAGAGTTGCTAAAACTTACCACAGAGACCATGGTCAAAGACATTACAAATTGCTCATTAAAAGGCAGGGCACCCCATACCAGTTCCATGGATTTTCTCAGCAGTCACAAAGAAGTCACTAACATAGTTTAAAAACTGTCTCTTCCTCACAAGTTCAGCCGTGCTGTCTCTCAAGTGAGTAAGGCAAGGCTGGATGGCCTCCACTTTAATCATCAAAGAATTCCTACGGCGCAGAAAGAGGCTATTCGGCTCATCCAGTCTGCACCTATCCTCCAAAGAGCCTCCCATCCGGATTCAGCACCTGTTCCTGTGCTGTACTGTTCTTTGTTCTTTGAAGCTGGATAGGTGTTTGAGGTGACATGGGGAAGCATTTTAATGATAGTGACCACAACACTGTACATTTTAAGCTTGTTATGGAAAAGGAGAAAGATGGTCTGCACAAAGAGCTTGTGGATTGAGATAGAGCAGACTTTATTAAAACAAGGCAGGATCTGGCCAAAGTAGACCGGAACAGCTACTTTAGGTAAATCAACAGCAGAACAGTGGGAAGTTTTCAAAAATGTACTGTGGGAGGTATAGGCCCAGGACGTTCCCTTTAAGGTGAAATATCAGATTAACAAGCCCCGAGAATTATGGATGCCCAGGAATATTCTGCACTAGATAAAAATGGAAGAGAGATGTATAATAGGTACAAAGGGAGCAAAATAATGGAGGCCCTGAGGAGTATAGGACGTGCAAAGGGAGCTCAGAAAAGCAATTAGGAGAGCAAAGAGGGAGTATGAGAAAATGCTGGCAGGCAGGATAAGGGAAATCCCAAGATATTCTACAAATATACCAAAGGGAAGAAAATAACCAGGGGAAGAATAGAGCCTATTAGGGACCAAGGGGGAAATCTGTACATGAAGTACAAGACATTGGCGGATTATTAAATGAATACTTCACTCGGGACAGTCTTTACTCGGGACAGCACAGAATTCAAGAAGATGAACTGTGAGGTTCTTCAGCAGAATAATATAAGAAGTGAGGAGGCATTGCGGGTTTTGGTGGGTTTAAAAATGGACAAATCCCCAGGTCTGAATGAGTTGTATGTCAGGCTGCTGTGAGAGACAAGAGAGGAAATTATGGGGGGCCCTGACCCAACTTTTCAAATCATCAGTGGCCACAGGGGATGTGCCAGAAGACTGGTGGACAGCTAATGTGGTTCCATTTGACAAGAAAGGTAGTAGAGGACATGTGTTTAAGGTGAGGCGCAAGTGGTTTAGAGAAAATCTGAGAAAGGTTTGTTTTCACACAGAGGGTAGTTGGAATATGGAACTTTCTGCCTGAGAGGGTGGTGGAGGCAGATCCTCACAACATTTAAGAAGCATCTGGAGAAGTATCTAAAAAGCCAGGGCATAGTAGGCTATGGACCAAGTGTAGATAAATAGGGTTTGTATAGTTTGGTGTTTGTTGGTCCACATAGACATTGTGGGCTGAAGGGTCTGTTTCTATACTTTATGACTCTAGGACTTTATGATTGCAGCCACTCAGCCACACTGCTGCTAAGAACCACCCTCCACTGAGAGACAGCTGCAGTTCAACTTCACTGAGCTGACGATATCCCAGGGCTCCTCTGACTTCAATTTCCAAATGACAGGGTTATCAACTACTTCATAGACCTACCTGAGCTGTAACCGTAAGCCTCTTTCTGATATTTGGAGATCTTTCAAATCTTCTGATTTAGTTTAATATTCAGGTTGGGTGAACTTTCATCTATCTCTTTCTTTCATCAAATCAGTTTTCACTCTGGGATATGTCTTATCCAGTATTGCCATCAACTAGGATCATAACATTTTCGAACTTGTTTCCAATTTTGTTAATCCTTTCATACAGTTTTCCAAATGCTTAAATGAGTTTGATTGGCTTTTTTTCAGATTCATTTGCTGAAGCCTTGTGCAAATACAGGTGTGGCAATACCCAGTGGTATTATTGTTTGACTGTTAATCCAGAGACCCAGATAATGTTCTGGGGACCTGGGTTCAAATCCTGCCATGGCAGATGGTGGAATTTGGATTCAAAAAATATCTGGAATTAGGAGTCAAATGAAATGAATTAGGAGTCCAGGAAACCATTTTTGATTGTCAGGAAAAACCCATCTAGTTCACTAAGTGAAGGGAATCCTTGAGGGAAGGGAATCCTTACCTGGTCTGGCCTAATGTGACTCCAAACCCACAACAATGTAGTTGAATCTTAACTGCCCTCTGGAACTTAAGGCTGGGAAATAATTGCTGCCTTATCCAATGGCGCTCTCATCCCATGAACGAATATAAAAAAAGTTTAACATTGTTACATGGGTATTCCATCCATTTTGTAACTGATATCTCCAAAGGCTCCTCCAACGTACTTAGTGAATTTTTCTTGCTAATTTCACAGACTGGATCTGCTCTCAATGCCTCACCTTTTATGTTTTCCCGTTTGCATCAGAGTTAAAGAATCCCATTTTCTTTTCACAATGTTGTTCTAATCATTTCTCCATTTTGGTTTATAATTCTGCTCAAGTATTCTGCTCAATTCCTGTGTCCCACCTGCTTCTCATCCCTGCACAACAGAGTACTGTCCTGCTCTTTGATGTCTGATACTTGTGATTGGACACCTTTCCTGACTTAATGTGTCCATTCACATTTGGTCCCCAGCACTGGGTGTCTATTATAAATTTAAAAAAGGAAGTAGATAAAAAATAAAGCACAGATCCGGCAGCACATTCTAGACTGAGAAACAGAGTTCCTGTTTCAAATTCAATAATACTATTGATTGGAAAGTTACGGCGCTGAGGGACTTGCAGCACTTGTCACTGTGATGGCTCTCTGGATAGTCACATAATTGTTCTTCCTTTCTGTGTGAGCTGCAGGTAAGAATCATATACTATAGAAACAGGCACTTCAGCCCACCATGTCTATGCCAATTAACAAACACCAAACTACAGTAATCCCATTTACCTACACTTGGTCCCTGACATTTTAAGTGCTTGTTCAGATGTTTCTTAAATGTTCCACCACCCTCCCAGGCAAAGCATTCCATATATGTACCACCCTCTGGGCAAAAATCTTCTTTTTCAGATCTCCTTTTAAACCACTTACTCCTCACCTTAAACTTTTGCCCTCTGGTCTTAGACATATCTATCATGGAGAAAACCTTCTCACTACTTGCTCTGTCTCTGCCCATCATAATTTTATACACCTCAATCAGATCCTCACTCACTGTCCTCTGCTCCAGGGAAAACAAATCTAGCTATTCAGTCTCTCCTCTTAACTGAGACTTTTCACCCCAGGTAGCATTCTGGTGAATCTCCTCTGCACCTTCTCCAATGCAATCATGCCCTTCTGATTGTGTGACAACCAGAGCTACATACAACATTCCATCTGTGGCATAAGCAATGTTTTATAAAGTCTTAACAAGACTTCCTTGCTTCTGCATTCTATGCCCCAGCTAATGAAGGTAAGCATCCTGTATGCCTTCTTCACCACACTGTCTACTTGTGCCCACAGCTTTAGGGATGTGTGAATTTGCATACCAATATCCCTTTGTTCCTCGGTACTTCCTGGGGACCTACCATTCATTGTGTGCATCCTTCCCAAAATACATCAGCTCATACTTACCCGCATTAAATTCCCTCTGCTGTTGCTCTGCCCAATTTTCCAGCTGATCAAAATCAGACTGTAGTCTGAGACCAACCTCCTCAACACTCCCACCAATTTTTGTGTCATCTGGAAACTTATTAATTATGCCTTCTACATTCACATCTAAATCGATAATATAATAAATAAACATCAAGGGTCCAAGTACCGATACTTCTGGTATGTCACTGGTCACAGGCTTCCAATCACAAAAACAATCCTCCACCATCACTCTGTGCCTGCTGTTTGCAAGTTAACCAGGATCCAGTTTGCCAAATTACCTTGGATCCCATGCGCTCTTTTCTTTCAATCCAGCCTTCCATGTGGGATCTTGTCAAAGGCCTTATTGAAATACACAAAGACCATCAACTGTGCACCAGCTTAGTTAGTCACCTTTCAACATATTCAATAAATTAGTCGGGCAGGATTTCTCTCTGACAAATCCATGCTGACTATTGCTGATCAATCCTTCCTTTCCAAGTGTTGATTAATCCTGTCCCTCAGAATTGCTTTCCAATAATTTCTTTATCACTGACATTAGACTGGTTTGTAATTATCTGGCCTAATCCTGTAGCCCTTCTTGAACAAAGGAACTCAATTAGCTGTCCTCCAGTTACCTGGTGCTTCACCTGTGGCCAGCAAAGTGTTCAATATTTCCATCAGCGTTCCAGCAATCTCCTTCCTTGCCTTCCATTGCAGCCTGGGATGTATCTCATCAGACCCTGGGGATTTATGCACCTTTGTGCCTGCTAAAGCATCTAATACGTCATCCTTATTAATCCTAATGTTTAGAACCTCACCATCTCAACTGAAATCTCCAGCTACAATGCCTTTTTCCTCTGTGAATACACATGACAAGTATTCATTTAAGACCTCACCCACGTCTACTGGCTCCATACTCAGATTGCCACAGGTTTTTCCAGAAGATCAAGACAAACTGTACAGTAAGTACTTTTCTGAACTTACTATCGTCCATTCTCGCTCTTGTTGTGGATGTTGAATTTTCTTCTGTTTGACCTCTCTGTGACACCTATGGCAGGTACTGCCAGATTCTGATCCTCTGTAATAAATATTTTTGTAGGTAAGTAAAATGAAATGTTAAAATAAGGAGACCAGTACATTGTTAAACATCTTTTCTACCCATCTGTTCTCAGATACCAACGGGCAACTCAGTTCCTTGAGGTATTCAGAGATGCCATTCTGATCCTGGTGTAAATACCTCTCACCACCATCTCTGAAGCGCAGTAGGCCTTCTCTTTCACCAGCAATTCCAGGACTTTTTGGTAAGCCCACCCAACCAAGCTTGCTTTCATCTATCCTTCCAGACCACAATAATGTAAACTGAAATTTATAACCTTGGAACATATTAAACATAAAATTATGATTATAAGTGTGTTTCTTGATTTTCATTGGATAAAAATCAAAAGGCAAACTCACCACCATCTTCTCAATTGCTGTAAACAATGGCCAAATGCTGGACTTATTGGTGATACATTGTGCAAGGTATCTCCAATATTAAGATTTACTCACATCCATTATTTGTTTTTATACAGCTGGGCCATATTATATGACTTGTTTATTTGCAAACAATTGTTTAATGTTTCTGATTAGTTGAGACATTATGGCATTTTGTGAACAGATATTCACATCTGCAATATATATCTGGATTCTGCAGGTCTCTGTGTACATGGAGTTATTTCCTGGGTGTTGGTGTTCCGACTTCAATAAATTTGGTCCATGTTACAAGTGGTATCAGGACCTGGGAGATCGACAGTGTAGAAGGTGAAAACATTTTATCACTCACTGGGAATGTTATAATTTAGGTGACAGTGTGAAAGTAAAAGTGGGGAAATGCACAGCATTGACTTGTGAAATATTTCTGAAGGTCTTGGAACATTAGCAACATGACAAACTGATGAATGCTTGAGGTGAGAGAAGAGAAAAACTGGCAAATCATTTTTCACTGATGCTAGAAGAGGGAGGTGTTGAAAAGTTTTGCCTTGTCCACCAAGCCAAAGAAGGAACATGGAAGAGGCAGCAAAGCAACCTCTGTAAACAAGGACTGCAGGGTCTCCTCAGACATGTTGTTTGAGACGGGTTGACCCAATGAAAGATGAGCCAATGAAAGGCGCAAGGCGACAGAGGTGAAAAGCTGTATTTATTTTAATATTCTAGGATGACCCTGTTGCAGGAAATATGGCAATGGTTTCTGTGACCCAACCAGCTCTGATGGTTAGCGGCTAAAGAGTTGTCTGCATAAACGTGCCAACGTGCCTCACATGCAGCTTATCACAGCAGAGGGCCTGGCATGCCAAAATGGGAGATGGTATTCATACTACTGCAGGCAAGGGATCAAAGGTGGAAGTGACAGTGTGATTCATCAGGCAACAGGGGTAGGCAGGCTGAGGCCAGAAGATTAGCCCTCAGGTGGGCTTCGTCCAATGGATTAAGTCAATAGGAACACCAGACAGACAAGAAGTATGCCATTAGGCCTATCCAGCGTGCTCTACTATTCATTGAGACAATTATGGGTTTGACGACACTTTCCTTCATGTCTAAGTTTACCTAAGTTCCCTCATAGATTGTAAATCCATCCAACACAATCCTAAAAATATGCAATAACAAGCTTGCACTGCCCTCTGAGAAAGAGACACCGAAGAGATATCAACTGTCAGAGAACAAATTCCTCCCCTTCTCAGTCTAAATTGGCAGAGCCTATATATTTGAACAGTGCCCACTAATTAGAGTATTCTTTATCACGTCCACGCAAAATCTTATGTTGTCAAACTGACTTTATGACTCAAATATATGATGCTGCAGAAACTGAAGATACAGGAGCACGATTTCCATCTTTAATACAAAAGTTTAACCTGGCTTGATCTCACCGGTTCTATTATCCTTGGGTCACACACTGTCTGACCTCACTGGTTACATCCTCCCCAGGTCACACACTGTCTCATCTGACTATCTCCATCCTGCCCAGGGTCACACAATGCCTGATCTCACTGAATCCCCAGGATCACACACTTTCTGATCTCACTGGCTTATCTCTCTTTCTGTTTCTTGCCCGTGAGCCAATTTCTCATCATGCCAATTCATTATCTCCAAAATCTTACAACTTAACGTTTTGGAGGTGCCTTATTGAATGCCTTCTGGAAGTCCAAATACAACAGATCCACTGATTTCCCTCTGTCCGTGCTGGATGAGGCTTCCTTGGAAAACTCCAATAAATTAGTCAGACATGATTTCCCTTTCATGAAGCCATGTTGACTCTGCTTGATTGGATTATGATTCTCCAATGGTTTTCTTATTCCTTCCTTAATAATTGATTCCAATATCTTTTCAACCATAGATGTTAAGCTAATTGATTTATAGTTACTTGCCTTTTTGGCCTCCCTTCCTTTGTGAATTACAGTGTCACCATTTCCAGTTTTCTGGTAGTTCTATAAATTCTGAAGGGGGGAGGGTGAGCAACTAAAGGTTGAGATCCATATCGGTACTGACATCATAGACAGAAGAAAAGGTGAGGTCCTGCAAAGGGTGTTCAGAGCGTTAGGTAGGAAGTTGAAAAGCAGTACCTCTAGGGTTGTAATCTAGGGATTACTTCTTGTGCCATATGCCAGTGAGGCTAGGAATAGGAAGATAACTCAGTTAAATGCGTGGCTGAAGAGCCTGCGTAGGAGGGAGGGCTTCAGATATGTGGATCATGGGAATGTCTTCCAGGGTAGACAGGACCTGTACGAGAAGAACAGGTTGCACCTATACTGGAAGAGCACCAATATCTTGGCAGGGAGGCTTGCTAATGCCAATTGGGTGAATTTAAACAAGTGTGACAGGTGGATGGGAACCAGAGCAGTAGGTCAGCAAGTAAAATGACCAAGGAGTTATGTACTAAGGCTAGTTCAACTAATTGGAAAAACAGACAGGGAGAGATTATTGAACATGGCAGGATTTAGGGTCTGAGCTGTATTTGCTTCAATGTGAAGACTATGTCAGGTAAAGCAGATGAACTTGGAGTTTGGATTAATACATATGATGTTGTAACCATTACAGAGATTTGGTTGAGAGAGCAACAAGAGCGGCAGTTAACATTCTGCGATTGAGATGTTTAAGGCAAGATAGAGTGGGATGTGGGGGAGTCGCATTACGGAAAAGGGAGAATATTACAGCTGTACTGGGGGAGCACATGTTGGAGGGCTCAGCCAGCAGGGCCATATGGGTAGACTCAGGAATAGGAAAGGTAAAATCAATTTGATGGCATTGTACTACAGGTCTCCCAACAGCCATCAGGGGGATAGAGGAATAGATATGTGGACAGATTATGGATTGTTGTGGTGGGTGATTTTAAGTTCCCCTTATATTGACTGGGACTCGCTCAGTGTCAGGGGCTTGGATGGGGTGACACATTTGTTAGATTTATCCAGGACTGTTTTTTTTTGAAACAATATGCAAATTGTGAAACAAGGGAAGGGGCCAGACCAGACCTAGTATTAGGGAATGAATGAATTAGGTGATTACAGTTTCAGTGGGGGAGCATTTTAGGAAATAATTCGGTAAGTTTAAGTTACTTATGGATAAGGATAAGAGTAGTCTTTGGTGATAGTACTAAATTGGGAGAAGACTAACTACCACAATATTAGGCAGGAACAGGTGAATGTAGATTGGGGGCAGTTGTTTGAGGGTAAATCCACATTTGGCATGTGGGAATATTTTAAAGGCTAGTTGATTAGAGTTCAGGACCAGCACATTTTTGTGAAAATAAAGGATAAGGATGACAAGATTCAGGAACCTTGGACTACAAGAGAAATTGAGAGCTTATTCAACGAGAAAAAGGAAGTATAAGCTTTTAGAAACTGGAGACAGACAGCCCCCTCAAAGAATACTAAGATAGCAGAAAAGAACTCAGACAAGGAATTAGGAGAGCTAAAAGGGTCCATTAACTATGTTTGGCAAGTAGGATTAAGGAAAATGTCATGACGTTATAAAAAGGTGCAAGAGGGCAGCTAGGGAATGGGTAGGTCCGCTCAAGGGCATGGGAGGAAATTTATGTGTGGAGCCGGAGGAAGTGAGTTAAGTTCTTGACAAATACTTTGCATTGGTATTCACAAAGGCTAATTTGAAAGGTTATATTTCCCTGTTCAGCATTTGCAGTAAACTAGACATAACGTGAAACACAATTTCTACGTGAAACATATGACAAGTCAAACCGATCCTTTGGTTTGCTTTGTTTTACTTTTGACCAAACATATCAGAGTGTAGAAGAGAAGGCGTTGGTTCTCAGATTCACACTATGTTCGTCATAACCTTCCAAGCACAAATAATAGAAAACAGAAGGAAAAGGAATGGCTATTAGAACAAAATTGCTGTAAAAGCTCAGCAGTTCTGGCAGCATCTGTGAAGGAGAAAACAGAGTTAACATTTCGGGTCCGGTGACCCTTCCTCAGAACTGATGGTGGCTGGGAAAGCATCAGTTTATATGCAGAAAATAGGGAGGTGGGTGGGGTAGGGAGTAAACGATAGGATAGAGCCCAAAGAGAGAGAAAGACAGTTGGACAGACAAAGGAGTTGCTAACGATCAGGCTGGGAGGGTGAGTAGTTGTTAATGGGGACTGTTAGTGAAGAACAACAGGGGGTGTGTAATGGCAGGCTATGTGGTAACAAGGCCTGGTGTGTGGGGTGGGGGGCTGGACATGGGAGAGTTTAGGCCCTAAAATTATTGAACTCAATATTGAGTCTGGAGGGCTGTAGGATTCCCAAGCGGAAAATGAGGTGTTGTTCCTTCAGCTTGTGTTGGGCTTCGTTGGAACACTGCAGCAAGCCAGAGACAGAGATGTTGGCCAGGGAGCATTGAAGGTTGAAGTGGCAGGCGATAGGTAGTTCAGGGTCTTTTTTGCGAGCTGAACGTAGATGCTCTGTGAAGCTGTCGCCAAGTCTACGCTTCATTTCCCCAACTTTATTTTTGTTCCTGATTTACAGCATCCGCAGTTCTTTTGGTTTTTAAAGGAATGGCTATATCAGTTTGTGTAACATGGACGGGGTTGGGGGGGTTGGTGGTGCGGGAAGACACGAGAGATAAGATAAATCAGAAAACAAAGGCATTGAATACAGGCTGGGAAACAACATGAACCTTGCCTTCATCGACTCAGCATCCGTGTGCAGCTTTCCACTTCTGTCCATCTGAGTTCATTGTCACCAGTCCTAATGTTGTTCCTGGTTTTATTTAAACAAATCACAGTTCAGTAGTTGGAGCTGTTTTTTGTAATGTGATATTTGTGTTGCATCTTGCTGAGCTGAAAGGCCTCAGGGTGTGCTGTAATGATGCAAGCGGTAACAAGTTGTACAGCTGCATGAACACAGCAGGCCAAGCAGCATCATAGGAGCAGGAAGGCTGACATTTCGGGCCTAGACCCATCATCAGTAATGGGGGAGGGGAAGGGGGTTCTGAAATAAATAGGGAG
>NW_025966901.1:0-12338 GCF_021869965.1 Rhincodon typus | reverse complement strand
CTCCCTATTTATTTCAGAACCCCCTTCCCCTCCCCCATTACTGATGATGGGTCTAGGCCCGAAATGTCAGCCTTCCTGCTCCTATGATGCTGCTTGGCCTGCTGTGTTCATCCAGCTCTACACCTTGTTATCTCAGATTCTCCAGCATCTGCAGTTCCTACTATCTATGACGCAAGAGGTACTGTTCAAATGAATTCTTCACCAAACCAGTCAAACTTGTTCAACTGTGAACTAAGCAAATTTCTTAAGAACCGCCGATGCTGGAGTCAGAGATAACACAGTGTGGAGCTGGAGGAACACAGCAGGCCAGGCAGCATCAGAGGAGCGGGAAAGCTGACGTTTCGGGTCGGGACCCTTCTTCAGAAATGGGAGAGAGGAAGGGGAGAAGAGGGGAAGGAGGATCTGAAATGAATAGAGAGAGGTGGGGTGGGGCTGGGGAAGGCAGGTAGGATGGCGATAGGTGAGTGCAGGTAGGCAGAGGTGGGGATTGGTCAGTGAGGTGGGAGGAGCGGATAGGTGCGAGAGATGACGGACAGGTCGGGGAGGTGGGGGATGAGAGAGAGGGTTGGTCAGGGGGTGAGGCCAGGGCTGGGGAGAATTTGAAACTGGTAAAGTCCGTCGCAGACCTTACAGCGTTCCTAAAACTGTAGCCACGGAGATGTGGTGGTGACAGACCATGGCAGTGTCCGGGGCCCAGCACGAGCCAGAATGGCAGCAGCAGCAAGTGGCGATCGGAGGCCGATGGCAAAGGACAGTGGCGGGGCGGTCAGTGGGAATGCAGCGGATCAGGGCTGAAGCCTTGTGAGCAGCGGTGAAGCCTGGCTTGCCTGAGGGGCTCTTAACCCAGCGCAGGGGAAAGCGATCCCTCTTGGGGAAACCCAGCTTGGAGCATCTTCTGGCCCATGGCTCAAGTAAGGACTGTAATGTTTGACATTTTAACTTCCTTAAGTTTTCCTACTTTAATGCTAAGAAGACTGCAGTGCTGAACTTTTTAGCATGGCTTTATTTCTATATTTCTGTAATTAAGATATTGTGCCTAGGTACTGTGTCCGTAAGATGTGCGGCAACATTGTGCACTTTTCACTGTACTCTAGTACCACGGACCTGAGTGCACGTGACAATAAAATCTAAGTCTAATCTGGATAAATTTGAGGTGATGCACTTCAGAAAGCTGAATGGAAATTTGATTGAAGTTTTTCATAATCATGAATGGTCTGGATAGAGTAGATAGGGAGAAGCTGTTACTGCTCATAGAAAAATGAATGAGAAAGCATAGTGATGTATAGACAAAGCAAGGGTGAAACGAATATATAAATTAGGATCCGGAACATGCAATTTAGTCCTTCAGCCCACTCTGCCATTTAACATGATCATGGCTGATCTCCTTTCTCGCCAGCTCCCCACAGCTCTTTATCTTGCTTTTCATCTGAAACATATTTTTTCCTTTATTCATTCACGGGATGAGGGTGTCGCTGGCTAGGCCAGCATTTATTGCCCATCCCTAAATACTCAGAGGGCAGTTCAGAGTCAACCACATTGCTGTGGGTCTGGAGTCACATGTAGGCCCAGACCAGGTAAAAATGGCAGTTTTCTTCCTTAAAGGACATTAGTGAACCAGATGGGTTTTTCCAACAATCACCGATGGTTTCATAGTCATCATTAGATTCATAATTTCAGATATTTATTGAATTCAAATTCCACCATCTGTCATGGTGGGATTCGAACCTGAGTCCCCAGAATGTTACCTGGGTCTCTGGATTAACAGTCCAGCGATAATACCATGAGGCCATCACCTCCCCCTATCTGAAAGATGTCTATTTCTTTAATTAATCTGTTGATTGATTCTGGCTCCGTTCCACAGATTCACGACCCTCTGAGAGAAGTAGTTTCTCCTCATTTCAGTTTTGAACCCTACCTCCTCTCACTCTAATACTAATGACCTCTTATTTGAGACTGTCCCACAATGGTGGGGAGGGGCTGGACATCTGTTCAAACTTATTCATCCCTTTAGCATTTTATATAACTCAACCAGATCTCCTCGTTCTTCTGAACTTTAGCAAGTATAAACCCAAATTCCTTGTATGACAGGTTTCATTTTTGGAATTAATCTGGTGAACCTCCTCTGAACTGCCTCCAGTGCCACCACATCCTTTCTCAAGTACGGAGACCAAAACTGGACGCAGTATCTCCAGGTATGGTCTCACCAATACCTTATATAATTGCAACAACAATTCTTCACTGCTACGATCCAGTTTATCTGCATTAAATGTCAGGATTCCATTGGCCTTTCTTATTATATGCTGCATCTGCATACCCACTTTCTGCGATTCATCCACAAGGATGACCAGATCCCTCAGCACTTTGAATCCACTTCCCATTTAAATAATAAATTATTATTTTTCCAGTCAAGAAGGATAACCACACACTTATCCACATTAAATTCCACCTGCCAGATTCTGGGCCATTCTCATAGCCTATCAATATCCATCTGTCTCCTCATCGCAGTCTGCTTTCCCATCCATTTTAGTATTATCCATGAATTTCCCTTTTACCTTGTCCCTTTTACATAGATGGTAAATAGTTGAGGTCCGAGAAGTGAATCCTACAGCTCCCCACTAGTTAACAGTTCGCCATCCTGAGAAGGACCCATTTATCGCAAACCTCGGCTTTCTGTCAGTCAGACAATCATATGTCCAAGCCAATACTCTACCCTCTAACCCCTGGGATCTGAACCTCTGGATCATTGGCCTGTGGGAGGAAACTGGAGCACCCCAGCAGAAATTCAGACAGATACAGGAGGATGTGCAAACTCCATGTGGACAGTCACCCAAGGCTGGAATCAAACAGAGGTCACTGACGCTGTGAGGCAGCAGTTTTTTTTAATATTCATTCATGAAATGAGAGCGTCACTGGCTAGGCAGCATTTATTGCCCATCCCTAATTACCCAGAGGGCAGTTCAGAGTCAACCACATTGCTGTGGGTCTGGAGGTCTAGAGCTGCTTGTAGGCCAGATCAGGCAAGGATGGCAGTTTCCTTCCCTAAAGGACATTAGTGAACCAGACAGGGTTTTCTGACAATCGACATGGTCATCATTAGTCTCTCAATTCCAGATATTTATTGAATTCTAATTCCACCATCTGTCCCTGGAACAATACCTAGGTCTCTGGGTTAAGAGACCAACGATAATGTCACGAGCCATCATCTCCCGTAGCAGAAGTGGTGCTAACCATTGTACCACCATGCCACCCAGAGGAGTTTTGTTTAATTGCAGGTACTTCCTTTTTGAAATATTTAGACAGCGTGCAATTTTAAACCACACTAGGAGAGTGTGGCACTTGATAAATTTGCGTTTTCAGGATAAAACTAGTCTGGTTCCAGATTAAAACTCTGACAGATTCTGAACAAGGCCTCACACCTATGTTCAGGGGTTGACCTGACATGTCACCCCTTGTGTATTTGTCTCATTTTTAAAATTCATTTGTGGGATGTGGGCGTCGCTGGCTGGCCAGCATTTCTTGCCCATCCCTAGTTGCCCCTGAGAAGGTGGTGGTGAGCTGCCTTTTTGAACCGCTGCAGTCTTCCTGCTGTGGGTTGACCCACGATGCTATTAAGGAGGCAATTCCAGGATTTTGACCCAGCGACAGTGAACGAACAGTGATATATTTCCAAATCAGGATGGTGAGTGTATATATAACTGCTGCCCTTGTCCTTCTAGATGGAAGTGGTCGTGGGTTTGGAAGGTGCTGTCCGAGGATCTGCAGTGCATCTTCTAGATAGTAGACACTGCTGCTACTGAGCATCGGTGGTGGAGGGAGTGAATGTTTGTGGATGTGGTGCCAGTCGAGTGGGCTGCTTTTTCCTGGATGGTGTCAAGCTTCTTGAGTGTTGTTGGAGCTGCACTCATCCAGGCAAGTGGGGAGTATTCCATCACACTCCTGGCTTGTGCCGTGTACATGGTGGGACAGACTTTGAGGAGTCAGGAGGTGACTCCTCAAAGCCTGTCCACCATGTACACGGCACAAGTCAGGAGTGTGATGGAATATTCCCCACTTGCCTAGATGAGTGCAGCTCCAAAAACACTCAAGAAGCTTGACACCATGTTGTAAGTTTGGAAAATTTGCCCAAACACTGATGAAACATTTAATTATCTCAAGGCAGTGACTTCAAACATTCTGCAATTTTCATCTGAATCAATCAAAACCTGCATCTCCCTTCTAACAGAGTTCTCCACAACATGCTTCTGCAAAGCAAGCTAACATGTCCACAATGCAGGAATGTATGAATGAAATCAGCTTTTGGGACATTTCCACCTGTCTAGACACATTACAGCGTGGTATGGCAACCGCACTTCTCAAGACCAAAAGAAACTGCATAAGAGCTGTGAAGACAACCCACTACATCATGCACACCAGCCTCCCATCAATTGACTCCATCTATACTTCCCCCTGCATCAGGAAAGCAATCAACATAACC
Organism: Rhincodon typus; assembly: GCF_021869965.1. Lineage (NCBI taxonomy): Eukaryota > Metazoa > Chordata > Chondrichthyes > Orectolobiformes > Rhincodontidae > Rhincodon > Rhincodon typus. The sequence continues at coordinate 7,864 of NW_025966901.1, read as the reverse complement.
AAAGATCCCTTCCACCCCAGTTGTACTCTCTTCCAACCCCTTTAGTATGATCAGCGTGTAAAGCACGTAAGGCAACACTTTTCACTGCGCCTGGGTACATATGACTGTAATAAATCAAATCAAAACCTCCAGCCCCTACAATACTGCCTACATCTGGAACATCCTCCAGTCTCTTCACCCCTCCCTATCTCTGTAACCTTTGCCAGCTCTTACGCACACCTCTATCTCTGTAACATCTTCCAACCCTGACATCCCTCCCTAGCTTTCACTTCCTCACAGCCCCTACACCTCGCCTTATCATTTTCATCCTCCAGCAATATAGGGACTGACTAGTTCCGAGATGAGAGTGATATTTGGGATGAGGTTCCAATCTCCGTTGAGAATCGGTTCTGGTATTTTATCAGTTTAAATAAGTTCAAACTTCCACAAAATAAATCTCTGGAGCATTAATTCCTCATTACCTGAAACCATCAGTCATTGCAAGAGGAACAATTTGAGACTAACGTTTTAAAGCTCACCACCTTCTGTCTGATCACCTTTTCACATGTAATGTTCTCTCTTTAAAGTGAAGTGTTTAGATCTTCTATCTGACGCATTCACTCCTAGACAGATCAGAGAGAGAGAGACAAAGCAGTCACCTTGTTCCCTGTGTTCACTTGTGCAGCCTCATGCCTCAGGCTAAGCCAGTTCATAAACAAATGAACAAATGAAAAAGTACAGCCAAGGAACAGGCTCTTCAGCCCTCTAAGCCTGTGCCAACTATCATGTCCTAATTAATCTAAAAACAAACCTGCCATTTTTCAATCCGTATCCCTCTATTCCCTCCATATTCATGTACGCCTCTAGTTGTCTCTTAAATCTCTTAAATGAGCCCGCTTCCACCACCTCTTCTGTTAGTGCATTCCAGGCTGCAGTAAAAACTTTCCTCGCACATCTCCCTTAAACTTTCCCCCTCTGACCTTGAACCTGTGCCCCCTTGCAATTGAAACTTCAACCCTGGGAAAAAGCCGCTGACTGTTCACCCCATCTATGCCTATCATAATTTTGTAGACCTCTATCAGGTCTCCTCTTAGTCATCGCTTTTCCAGTGAAAACTATCCTAGTCTTTTTAACCTTTCCTCTTGTCAATGCCCTGGAGACCAGGCAACATCCTCGTGAACACTCTCAGTACTCTCTCCAGAGCTTCCACATCCTTTTGGTAGTGTGGTGACCAAAACTGCACACAGTACTCTCATTGTGGCCTAACAAGGGCCTTATATTGCTACAATATGTTTGCCAATGCTTGTACTCTATGCCCCGGCTGATGAACGGGACTACCTGTATTGCCACTTTTAGGGAACTGTGAACCTGCATGCCCAGACCATCTGAATGTTAGTGTTCCTAAAGGTTCTGCCATTTACAGTATAATTCACACCTAAATTTGATCCTCCAAAATGCATCACCTCGCATTTGTCAGGATTAAACTCCATCTGTCATTTCTGTGCTCAAGTTGCCAATCTATCTACATCTTGTTATATCCTTTCACAATCATTGGCACTATCAGCAACTCCATCAACCTTTGTGTCATCAGCAAACTTGCTTATCAGACCACCCACATTTTCCTCCAGATCGTTTATGTCCACTACAAACAACAAAGGACCTAAGACTGACCCCTGTGGAACCCCACTAGTTACCGGTCTCCATTCTGAAAAACATCCTTCCACCACTACCCTCTATTTTATATGACCAAGCCAGTTTTGTATCCATCTAGCCAGCCCACCCCGAATCCCATGTGATTTTACTTTTTGTACAGTCTGCCACGTGGGACTTTATCAAATGCCTTACTAAAATCCATATAAACTACATCCACAGCCCTTCCCTCATCAATTATCCTCGTTACCTCTTCAAAAAATTCGATCAGGTTGGTGATGACCTTCACCGGCCAAAATCATGCTGCCTGTCGCTAACTAGTCCATTTTCCTCCAAATGCGCATATATCTTGTCCTTCAGTATCTTCTCCAAGAGCTTCCCCACCACAAATGTCAAGCTCACAGGCCTATACTTTCCTGGATTATCCCTGCATCCTTTCTTAAAGAAAGGAACAACATTCACTAATCTCTAGTCCTCTGGAACTTCAGTTGCGGTCAATGAGGATGTGAAGATATGTGCCAATGCCCCAGCTATTTTCTCCCTTGCCTCTCTGAGTAACCTGGGGTAGGTCCCATCTGGTCCTGGGGTAGGTCCCATCTGGTCCAAGGGACTTGTCTATCTTAATGCAATTTAGGATTCCCAAAACTTCCTCTTTCAATATGTTGACATTCTCTAGAGTATTCACACACTCATCCCTGTCCTCAACGTTAGTCATGTCCTTCTTCTTGGTGAAAACTGATACAAAGTACTCATTAAGGATCTTTCCCACTTTCTTTGGCTCCACGCACAACTTCCCTCCTTTGTCCTAGAGGAGGCCTAATCTTTCCTTGCTACCCTCTTTCTTCTAATATATGCACAAAAAGCCTTGGGATTCTCCTTGACCCTATTTGCTAAAGACATTTCATGGCCTCTTTTTGCCTTCCTAATAATGCATTTAAGTTCCTTCCTAATTTCTCTGTACTCCTCCAGGGCTTTGTCAGTTTGTAGCAGCCTAGACTTTTTGTATACCTCCATTTTAGTTTTGACTAACTTTACAATTTCCTTTGTCATCCATGGTTCTTGAATCCTGCCATTCCTACCCTTTAGTTTTGCAGGAACATGCACGTCCTGCACTTTAGTCAATTGGTCTTTAAAAGCCTCCCACAGGGTAGATTTGCCCTCAAATAACTACTCCCAATCCACATTCTCCAATTCCTGTCTAATTTGGGTGTGATTGTCTCTTGCCCAATTAAACACCATCACCCAAGGGCCACTTGTGTCTTTTCCCTTAACAACTCAAAATCTTATGGAGTTATGGCCACTAAGCCGGAAATGCTCTCCTACTGAAACATCAATCACCTGTCCTGGCTCATTCCCGAGGACCAAGTCTAATATGGCCTCCTCCTAGTTGGATTGTTAACATACTGCCTCAAGATGCCCTCCTGGATACAACTAACAAATTGCTCTCCATCCGAGCCCCTGGCTCTAAGGGATTCCCAGTCAATAAGCGGAACATTGAAGTCACCCACTGCAACTACCCTGCTCTTTTCACACTTTTCCAGTATCTGACTATATATCTGCTCCTCTGTCTCCCATGGGCTGTTGGGAGGTCTATAGAAAACCCCCAATATTGTGATTTCACCCTTCCTATTCCTGAGCTCCACCCATAATGCCTCAATGCAGGATCTCTCCGATGTGTCCTCCCTCAACACAGCTGCGATGTGATCCCTAATCAGCAATGCAACTGCCCCCCACCCCTTTTGTTTCTCCTTTCTGTACTGTCCAAAACAGCAATATCCAGGAATGTTAGCTGCCAGTCCTGTCCCTCCTTTAACCATGTCTCTGCAATGGCAACAACATCATAATTCCACGCAGTAATCCATGCTCTTAGTTCATCAGACTTATCTGCCATACTTCTTGCATTAAAGTAAATGCATTCCAGTCCCTCTGAGCCCCACAACTTCCCTGTGCCTGTGCCTGTGCCTGCCCTTACTCTGTGCTATGCATATTGTGATTTCTGGTGTCTTGCTGCAATGTACAGGCTGAGGGTCACACTTGTTCTGTGAGGTAACACCTTGACCTGTCCAGTTCAAGGGTCCTCACTGCGATCAAACAAGGAATTACTAAAACCCTCATATTTCTGTCATTAAAATATTGATATTGCAGAATTCACAAAGCAGTTTCAGACATGTTCACAATAGGGTAAACGGGTGCTGGGACTGTCATGATACTGTGTGCCTTCTCTTGGTAAAACCCAGTAATTATTTGTCACTATTTCCACTCACTATTGATCACCAAGGGCTGGAAGAAGCTGTTCAGTGACGGAAATGAGAATTAGGATCAATTGCTACCCTTCTCTATATCCACAAAGCCTTCCAGCCCCGATACTTCTCCATATCTCAGTATCCTCCTTACCACTATATTCCAACCTCTCTCTGTAGCGTTGCTATTTAGTGTAACTACTTCCAGCAACTATAGCAGTCCCTTATCTGGAACATCCTACAGCCTGGTCACTCCCCCCGGCCCCCACACACCTCTGTGACCTCCGCCGGCACCTTCACCCATCCTTAACTCTATAAACTTAGGTTCGGGCCAGGGCTGGGGTTAGAGCTCGGGCTGAGGCTAGGGTTAGGCTTAGAATCATAGAATCCCTACAGTGTGGAAACACGTGAAATGGCCCAACAATTCCACACCGACCCTTGGAGCATCCCACCTAGACCCATCCCCCTATAACCCACCTAAGCTACACATCCTTGAACACTACGGGAAATTTTAGCATGGCCAATCCACCCTAACCTGCACATCTTCGGGCTGTGGGAGGAAACCGGAGCACCGGGGGGAAACCCATGCAGACACGGGGAGAATGTGCAAACTCCACACAGTCAGTCACCCAAGGGTGGAATTGAACCCAGGCCCCTGGTGCTGAGGCAGCAGTGTTAACCACTGAGCCACCGTGCTGCCCCAGGGTTGGGGTTGGGGTTAGATCCAGGTTTAGGGATGAGGCCAGGGGTTGGGGTTAGATCCAGGTTTAGGGCTGAGGCTAGGGTTAAAGTTAGGGTGGGGGCTGAGGCTAGGGCTAGGTCTGAGGCTCGGGTTAGGTCTTGGGCTGATGTTAGTGTTAGGGCTGAGGTTAGGGTTAGGTTTAGGTCTGAGGTTAGGGTTAGGGCTGAGGCTGGTGTTAGGGTTAGGCCTGGGGCTGGGGCTGGGGCTGGGGCTGGGGCTGGGGCTAGGACGGTGACTAGGGTTAGGTTTGGGGCTGAGGATAGGGTTAGTGTTGGGGCTGAGTTTAGGGTTAGGGCTGAGGCTAGGGGTAGGGTTCGGGCTGAGGATAGATTTATAGTTAGGGTTCGGGCTAGGGGTGAGGCTAGGATTAGGATTCGGGCTAGGGATAAGGCTAGGGTTAGGGTTTGGGCTAGGGATGAGGCTAGGGTTAGGGTTCGGGCTGAGGCTAGGGTTAGGGTTAGGATTAGAAGGAGGCTAGGGTTAGGGTTAGGTCGAGGCTAGGGATAGGGTTGGCTCGAGGCTAGGGATAGGGTTAGGGCTAGGGCTAAGCATTTGGTTATTGTTAGGGTAATGGCTGAGGATAGGTTTTGTAGTTAGGGTTGAGTTTGGGTTTGGGTTAGAGTTAGGGTTAAGGCTATGGTTAAGGTTAGGGCAGGGGCTGTGGATAGGGTTAGGTTTGGGGCTGGGGCTAGGATAAGGTTTGGGGCTGGGGCTAGGATAAGGTTTGGGGCTGGGGCAGTGGCTAGGGTTCGGTTTGGGGCTGGGGCTGGGGTTAGGATTAGGTTTGGGGCTGGGGCTAGTGTTAGGTTTGTGCTGGGGCTACGGTTAGGTTTAGGGCCTGGGCTAGGGTTAGGTTTAGTGTTAGGGCTGAGGCTGACGCTAGGGTTAGCTTGGGTGCTGAGGCTGGCGCGAGGGTGAGGGTTAGGGCTGAGGCTCGGGTTGGATTAGTGCTAGGGCTGAGGCTAGGGTTAGGGCTGAGTCTAGGATTAGATTTAGGTCTGAATTTATGGTGCAGTCTGATGTTAGGGTTTGTGTTAGGGCTGAGGCTAAGGTTGGGGTTAGGAATAGGGTTAGGGATGAGGCTGGGGTTAAGGTTAGGGCTGGGGCTGGGGCTGGGGCTCGGGCTCGGGCTAGGGTTAGTGCTGTGTTTAGTGTTAGGGTGGAGGTTAGGTTTAGGTCTGAGGTTAGGGTTTGGGCTGAGGCTGGCGCTAGTGTTAGAGCTGAGGCTGAGGCTGGGGTTAGGGTTCGGGCTGAGGCTAGGGTTAGGGTTGGGTCTGGGGCTGAGGCTAGGGTTAGGGCTAGGGCTAAGTGTCTAGTTATTTTTAGGGAAAGGGCTGAGGATAGGTTTGTAGTTAGGGCTGAGTTTCAATTTGGGTTAGGGTTAGGGTTAGGGCTGAGGCTGGGGTTAGGTTAGGACAGGGGCTATATATAGGGTGAGGGCTGGGGCTGGGGTGAGGATTAGTTTTGGGGCTGGGGCTATAGTTAGGTTTAGGGCTGGGGCTAGGTTTGGGTTTAGGGTTAGGGCCGAGGCTGGCGTTAGGGTTAGGGCTAGGGATGAGCCTGACGCGAGGGTTAGGGCTGGGTCAGAGGTTAGGGCTAGGGTTAGGGCTGAGGCTAGGGTTAGGGCTGAGGCTAGGGTTAGGGCTGAGTCTGGTGCTAGGGTTAGTGCTGGGGCTGAGGCAGCGCTAGGGTTAGGACTGAGGCTACGGTTATGGTTAGGGCTAGGTCTGAGCCTAGGGTTGGGGTTAGGCCTACAGCTGAGGCTGGCGCTAGGGTAAGGGCTAGGGCTCGGGCTAGGGCTGCGGTTGGCGCTCGGGTTAGGGCTGGGTCAGAGGTAAGGTTTAGGATTAGGGCAAGGTCCGAGGTTAGGATTAGGTCTGGGGTTAGGTCAGAAGTTTGAGTTAGGGTTACATTAGAGGTTAGGATTAGGGTTAGGGTTGAAAGTAAGGTTAGGGGCTAGAGTTAGGGTTAGGGATGAGTATAGGGCTAGGGTTAGGGCTGGGGCGAGGATTAGGGCTAGGGCTAGGATTAGGGCTGCGTCTGGGAATAGGGCTGCGTCTGGGAATAGGGCTGAGGCTAGCGTTAGGGCTGAGGCTGGTGCTAGCGTTAGGGCTGGGTCCGAGGTTAGGGCTGGGTCCGAGGTTAGGGCTGGGTCCGAGGTTAGGGCTGGGTCCGAGGTTAGGGCTGGGTCCAAGGTTAGGGCTGGGTCCAAGGTTAGGGCTAGGGGTTAGGATTAGGTCTAGGTAGAGGCTTGGGCTGAGGCTGGCACTAGGGTTTGGGCTACGGTTGAGGCTGGTGCTAGGGTTAGGGCTGAGGCTGAGGCTAGCGCGAGGGTTAGGGCTGAGGCTGAGGCTGGGGTTAGGGTTAGGGATGAGGCTGCCGCTAGGGTTTGGGCTGGGGCTGAGTCTGGCGCTAGGGTTGAGGCTGGCGCTAGGGTTAGGGCTTGTTCAGAGGTTAGGGTTAGGGTTACAGCTAGGTCTGAAGTTAGGATTAGGGCTAGGGTTAGGTCAGAGGTCAGGATTAGGGCTAGGGTTAGGTCAGAAGTTCGGGTTAGGGTTAGGGTTAAGTCAGAGGTTAGTATTAGGGTTAGGGTTGAGGCTAGGGATCGGGCTGAGGCTGAGGCTGGCGCTAGGGTTAGAGTGAGGGCTGAGGCTGGCGCTAGGGTTAGGGCTAGGGCTAGGGCAGAGACTGGCGCTAGGGTTAGGACTTGTTCAGAGGTTAGGTTTAGGATTAGTGCTATGCCAGAGGTTAGGAGTAGGGTTCGGGTTGAGGCTAGGTTTAGGGCTATTGCTAGGTTTAGTGCTAGGGCTGAGGCTGTCGCTAGGGTTAGGATTTGGACTGAGGCTAGGGTTAGGACTGAGGCTAGGGTGAGGGTTAAGGCTGAGGCTAGGGTTAGAGCTGGGGCGAGGGCTGGTGTTAGGGTTAGGATTAGTGCTCTGTTTAGTGTTAGGGTGAAATTTAGGGTTAGTGCCAGGGCTGAGGCTGGCGCTAGGGTTAGGGCTAGGGCTGAGCCTGGCGCTAGGGTTAGGGCTAGGGCTGAGCCTGGCGCTAGGGTTAGGGCTAGGGCTGAGCCTGGCGCTCAGGTTAGGGCAGAGGCTGAGGGTGGCTCTCGGGTTAGGGCTGGGTCAGAGGTTAGGGTTAGGTCCGAGGTTAGGATTAGGGCTAGGGTTAGTTTAGAGGTTCGGATTAGGGCTAGGTAGAGGCTTGGGCTGAGGCTGGCACTAGGGTTAGGGCTAGGGCTGAGGCTGGCACT
>NW_025966900.1:17676-28533 GCF_021869965.1 Rhincodon typus | reverse complement strand
GTGCTTATTTCACTGAAATAAACATGTTAGTCAAAACAGCATCAAAAGTGGTGTGTCATGTTGAAGTTCAGACTTTCGTCTTCTGCTTTGCTTATCTCGCAGAAATAAGCACGTTCGTCAAATCAACATCAAAAGTTGTGTCATTTGGTGAAGTTGAGATTTTGATCTTTTGAAGTACTTAACTCGCTGAAATGAGCACGTTCGTAAAAACTACCATCAAAAATTGAGTCTTTCAGTGAAGTTCAGATTTTTGTCTTCTGATGTGCTGAACTCGCTGAAACAAGCATTTCAGTCCAACCATATTAGAAGTTGAATCGTTTGGTGAAGTTGAGATTTTAGCCTTCTGAAGCGCTTAACTCGCTGAAGTAAGCATGTTAGTCAAAACAACATCAAAAGTTGAGTCATTTGGTGAAGTTGAGATTTTGATCTTCTGAAGTGCTGATCTCGCTGAAATGGGCATGTTTGTCAAACTAACATCAAAAATTGAGTCATTTGGTGAAGTTCAGATTTTTTGTCTTCTGATGTACATATCTCACTGAAATAAGAATTTTAATCCAACCAGCATCATAAATTATGTCATTTTGTGAAATTGAGATTTTAGCCTTCTAAAGTGCGTATCTCACTCAAATAAGCTTGTTAGTCAAAACAACATCAAAAGTTGAGTCATTTGGTGAAGTTGAGATTTTTGACTTCTGAATTGCTTATCTCACTCAAATAAGCTTGGTCGTCAAAACATCACCTAAAGTTGAGTCATTTGGTGCAGTTGAAACTTTTGACTTCTGAAGTGCTTGTCTGACTCAGAAAACCATGTTAGTCAAACAAACATCAAAACTTGAGTCACTTTGTGAAGTTCAGATTTTGGTCTTCTGAAGTGCTTCACTCGCTGAAATAAGCATTTTAAGCCAACCAGCATCAAATGTTGAGTCGTTTGGTGAAGTCGAGATTTTAGCCTTCTGAAGCGCTTAATTCGCTGAAGTAAGCATCTTAGTCAAAACAACATCAAAAGTTGAGTCATTTGGTGAAGTTGAGATTTTGATCTTCTGAAGTGCTTATCTCAATGAAATAAGCAGGTCATTCAAACCAACATGAAAAACTAACTCATTTGGTGGAATTCAGATATTGGTCTTCTGATGTGCTCAACTCCCTGAAAGAAGCATTTTGGTCCAACCAGATTCAAACATCAAGTCATTTGGTGAAGTTCAGATTTTTGGCTTCTGAGGTGCTTATCTCGCTGAAATAAGCATGTTATCAATCCAACATCAAAAGTTAGGTCATTTGGTGAAGTTGAGATTTTATTCTTCTGAAATGCTTAACTCGCTGAAATAAACATTTTAATTTAACCAGCATCATAATTTAAGTCATTTGGCGAAGTTAGGGTTTTTGCCATCTGACGTCCTTAAATCGCTGAAATAAGTAATATCGTCAAAACAACATCAAAAGTTGAGTCATTTGGTGAAGTTGAGATTTTTGACTTCTGAAGATCTTATCTCACTGAAATAAGCATTTTAGTCAAACCTCCATCAAATGTTGAGTGTTTTGGTGAAGTTGAGATTTTGATCTTCTGAAGTGCTTAACTAGCTGAAATAAGCATGTTCGTCAAAACAACATCAAAAGTTGAGTCATTTGGTGAAGTCGAGATACTTCAATTCTGAGGTGGTTATTTCAGAGGAGGAAGCCTGTTAGTCAAACCAACATCAAAATTTGAGTCATTTCGTGAAGTTCAGATTTGGGTATTCTGAAGTGTTCATCTCACTGAAATGAGCAAGTTAGTCAAAACAGTATTAAAAATTAAGGCATTTGGTGAAGTTGAGATTTTTGCCTTCTCAAGTTATTATCTCACTCAAATAAGCATGTCAGTCAAAGCAGCATAAAAAATTAAGTCATTTGGTGAAGTTGAGATTTTTGACTTCGGAATTGCTTATCTCACTGAAAGAAGCATTTTCGTCCAACCAGCATCAAATGTTGAGTGTTCTGGTGAGAGTTGCGATTTTGGTCTTCTGATATGCTTATCTAACCGAAATAAGCGCGTTAGTCAAAACAACATCAAAACTTGAGTCACTTGGTCAAGTTGAGATTTATGTCTACTGAAGTGCTTATCTCGCTGAAATGAGCATGTTAATCAAACTAACATCAAAAATTGATTCATTTGGTGACGTTCAGATTTTTGTCTCCTGAAGTGAATATCTCGCTGAAATAAGAATTTTAATCCAACCAGCATCAAAAATTATGTCATTTCGTGAAACTGAGATTTTAGCCCTCTGAGGTGCGTATCTCACTCAAATAAGCATCTCAAAACAACATCTAAAATTGAGTCATTTGGTGAACTTGAGATTTTTGCCTTCTGAAGTGCTTATATCACTCAAATAAGCATGTTAGTCTGACGAACATCAAAACTTGAGTTATTAGGTGAATTTCTGATTTTGGTCATCTGAAGTGCTTATCTCACAGTTATAAGCATTTCAGTCAAACCAGCATCACAAGTTGAATGTGTTGGTGAATTTGCGATTTTGGTCTTCTGATATGCTTATCCAACTGAAATAAGCACGTTAGTCAAAACAACATCAAAAATTGAGTCATTTGGTAAAGTTCAGATTTATGTCTACTGAAGTGCTCAACTCGCTGAAATAAGAATTTTAATCCAACCAGCATCAAAAATTATGTTATTTGGCGAAGTTGAGAATTTTGCCTTCAGAATTGCTAATCTCAGTCAAATATGCATGTTACTCAAAACAGCATCAAAAGTTGAGTCATTTGGTAAAGTTCAGATTTTTCTCTTCTGAAGTGATTATCTCACTCGAATAAGCATGTTAGTTAAACAAACATCAAAACTTGAGTCATTTTGTGAAGTTAAGATTTCGTCTGCTGAAGTGTTTAAATCGCTGAAATAAGCATTTTAAACGAAATAGCATCAAAAATTGAATCGTTTGGTGAAGTTAAGGTTTTACACTTCTGAGGCGCTGAACTCGCTGAAGTAAACATGTTAGTCAAAACAACATCAAAAGTTGAGTGACTGGGTGAAGTTGCGATTTTGATCTTCTGAAGTGCTGATCTCAAAAAAAAATCATGTCATTCAAACAACATGAAAAACTAACTCATTTGCTGGAGTTGAGATATTGGTCTTCTGATGTGCTCAACTCCCTGAAATAAGCATTTTGGTCCAACCAGATTCAAACATCAAGTCATTTGGTGAAGTTCAGATTTTTGGCTTCTGAGGTGCTTATGTCGCTGAAATAAGCATGTTACTCAAACCAGCATCAAAAGTTAGGTCATTTGGTGAAGTTGATGTTTTAGTCTTCTGATATTCTTAACTCGCTGAAATAAGCATTTTAATTTCACCAGCATCGTAAATTAAGTCAAATGGTGAAGTTGAGGTTTTTGCCTTCTGACGTCCTTAAATCGCTCTAATAAGCATGTTCGTCAAAACAAAGTCAACAGTTGAGTCATTTGGTGAAGTTGAGATTTTTGACGTCTGAAATGCTTATCTCACTGAAATAAGCATGTTAATCAAATCAGCATCAAAAGTTGAGTCTTTTGCTGAAGTTGAGATTTTGGTCGTCCGATGTGCTTATCTGAGTGAAATAAGCGTGTTAGTCAAAACAGCATCAATAATTAAGTCTTTTGGTGATGTTGAGATTTTTGACTTCTGAACTGCTTATCTGACTCAAATAAGCATTTAGTCTGACCAGCATCAAAACTTCAGTCATTTGGTGAAGTTCAGATTTTGTTCTTCTGAACTGCTTATCTGAGTGAAATAAGCATGCAAGTCAAAACAGCATAAGAAAAAGTCATTTGTTGAAGTTGAGATTTTTGAATTCTGAAATGCTTATCTCACAAAAATAAGCATTTTAGTCAAACCAGAATCAAAATTTGAGTGTTTTGGTGAAGTTGCGATTTTGGTCTTCTGATATGCTTATCTAACTGAAATAAGCACGTTAGTCAAAACAACATCAAAAATTGAGTCGTATTTGGTAAAGTTGAGCTTTATATCTACTGAAGTGCTTAACTCGCTGAAATAAGCATTTTTATGCAACCTGCATCAAAAATTAAGACATTTGGTGAAGGGTGAGATTTTTGCCTTCAGAAGTGCTTATCTCACTCAAATATGCATGTTACTCAAAACAACATCAAAATTTGAGTCATTTTGTGAAGTCGAGATTCTTCACTTCTAAAGTGCTTATTTCAATGGCAGAAGCCAATCGAACATCAAAATTTGAGTCATTTAGTGATGTTCAAATTTTGGTCTTCTGCAGTGCTTATCTCACTGAAATTTGCGTGTTAGTCAAAACAGCATAAAAAGTTGTGTCATTTGTTGAAGTTGAGATTTTGATCTTCTGAAGTGCTCAGTTCGCTGAAATGAGCATGTTAGTCAAACTAACATCAAAAATTGAGTCATTTGGTGAAGTTGAGATCGCACTGAGAGGATGCTGTACTTTTGAAGAGTCAGTATTGAGGAAGTGCTGCATTGTCGGAGAGTCAGTATTAAGAGAGTACAGCACTGCTGGAACGTCAACTTGAGGATTTGCTATGCTGTAGGAGGGTCAATAATGATGGAATTCTGCACTGTCAGAGGGTTAAAATTAAGGGAGAGCTACAGATTCAGAGGGTTAATGTTGATGGGGGTGTTGCATAAAGTGGTGATGGCTAAGTGGTAAGTCATGCTACACTATTGAAGGGTCAGCACTGCGAGAAAGCCACCCTCTCAGAGGGTCAATATTAAGGGAGAGCTTCACTGTCAGGAGGTCAATAATAAGAGAGTGCTCCAGCATCGAGGCTCAATATTAAGTGAATGCTACACTGTCAGAGAGTCAATTATGAGTGGGTGCTGAAGTGTTGCAGTGTAAGTACGGAGGGAGTACTGCATTGTCATTGTCATCACTATCGGAAGGCCAATTTTCAGGGAGTGCTGCACTGTCAGAGTGTCACTACTGAGGGAGTACTGCATGGTCAGAACAGTCAGCCATGATGGAGTGCTGCACTGTCAGAGGGTGAATATCAAGGGTGTGCTACACTGTTAGACAGTCACTGATGAGCGAGTGATGCACTGTGTGGAGTCAGTACTGAGGGAAACTGCCCAGTCAGAGGGTCAACAGTAAGAGTGTGCCAGAGGGTCAGTGCTGAGGAATTACAGCACTGAGAGACGGTCAGCACTCCCTCAGTCCTGACTCTCCGACAGATTAGCTACTCCCTCAGATTCAGTACTGCCTCAGAACTGACCATCTGGCAACGAGGTACCAACTCAGAACTGACCCTCTGGCCATTATGACCTCTCTCAACATTGACATTTTAATCATGAGGGTCTTCCTTTAATCATGGGGATGTTCAGCACTTCCTCAGTACTACTGTCCCCCTGACAGTGTTGCATTACCTCACAACTGACCATATTAAAATGAGGCATCATCTCAATTTGATCCTTTGACAATTATGCACTCCCTCAGCACTGACCCTCTGACAAAAAGGCACTCCATCAGTAGTGACCCTTTGATAGCGCTGCAGTACCACAGTACTGATCCTCTAATTGTGCGACATTCCCTCAATTTTTATCCCATTACAATGAGGCACCGCATTAGTATGGCCCTCTGACAAAGTAGCACAGACAGAGAGCTGACTGATTGATAATGAAGATCAGTGCTGACCCTCAGAGTGCTGCTCTACCACAGGACTGACACTCTAATCCTGTAGCACTGTTTCAATTCAGACCCCTTTACAAGGAGGCATCAGCTCAGTATTGACCCTCTGGCAATTATGTACGCCACAGATCTGACACTCTGACAGTGCAACAAAACCTCAGTCCTGGCCCTCTGATCTTGAGGCACTCACTCAATTCTGACCCTGTTACATTGACAGTGCAGTTCTTCCTCATTGTTGACCCTGTCGCAGTGCAGAATTCACTAACACTGACCCACTCACAGTGTGGCATACCTTTAATACTGAACATCTGATAGTCCTACGGGGAGCTGACTCTGACAGTGCAGCATTCTCTCAGTATTGACCCTCTGACAGTATTTAGGGGAGTTCTGCACTGTCAGAGAGTCAGGACTGAGGAAAAGCTACACTGTCAGAGGGCAAATATTAATGGAGTACTCGGGTCAATTTTAATGGAGTTGTGCACTGTCACAAATTCAAAATTAAGAGAGTGCTGCACTGTCAGAGGGTAAATGATGAGAGAGTGCTGCGCTGTGGAAGGCCTGTACTGAAAGGGAGCCGCCCTGTCAGAGGGTCTATATTAAAGGAGTGCTGCACTGTGAGGGTGTCAATATTAAGTAAATGCTCCAGTCTCAGAGGGTCAATTTGATGGGAGCATATCTCTCTGAAATTATCTTGTTGGAGGTTGAGTACTAAAGTAGTGCTGCTCCGTCCGAGGGTTCGTATAAAGGGAGTGATGCACTATCAGATGATCAGGGAGTGCTGAAGTGAGGGGGGGTGGTGGTCAGCATTAAGCGGGTCAGAATTGAGGGTGTGCTGCATTGAGGGCGGTCACAGTGAGGGTGGTCAGCACTGAGGGAGTGCTGCACAGAGTGGGGTCAGCACTGCGGTGGTCCTGCACTGAGGGGCGTCAGCACAGAGGGGGTCAGTAATGAGGGAGTGCTACACTGAGGGGGTGCTGCACGGAGTGGGTGCTGCACGGAGGGAAGTCAGCAATGAGGGAGTGCTACATAGGTGCAGTCAGCACTGAGGGAGTGCTGCACTGCGGAGTGCTGCACTGAGGGGTGTCAGCAACGGGGTGTGGTCAGCACTGAGTAGGGGTGCTCAGCAATGAGGGAATGGTGCACTGAGAAGGGTCAACACTGAGGGAGTGCTGCACTCAGGGGTTTCAGTACTGAGGGATGCTGCACAGTTTGGTGTCAGGGCTGAGGGAGTGCTGCACTGAGGGGATCAGTACTGAGGTGTGGTCAGCACTGAGGGGTGGGTCAGCAATGACGGGGGGTCAGCACAGAGGGATGTCGGTACTGATTGAATGCTGCACTGAGGGAGTGCTGAAGTGAGGGAGTGGTGCACTGAGAGAGTTCTGCACTGAGGGAGTGCTTCACTTACAAAGTGCTGCTCTGAGCGGGATCAGCACTGAGAGCCGGTCATCACTGAGGCAGTGCATTGCTAAGGCAGTGCATCGCTGAGGGAGCGCAGTGCTGAGGGAGCGCAGTGCTGAGGGAGCGCAGCGCTAATGGAGCGCAGTGTTGAGGGAGCGCAGTGTTGAGGGAGCGCGGTGCTGAGAAGGGTCAGCATTAAAGCAGGTCAGCACTGAGGGAGTACTGCACTGAGGGCGGCCAGCACTGAAAGGAGGTCAGCACTGATGGGGTAAGTACTGAGGGAGTGCTGCACTGAGTGGTGACAGCCGTGAGGGTGCATTGCACTGTTGGAGGACCAGTGCTGTGAGACTGTCCGAAGTTCAGTATTGAGGAAGTGGCACACTGAGGGGGGTCAGCACTGAGGGAGTGCTGCACTGAGTGGGGTGGAGTCAGCACTGAGGGAATTCAGCATTGATTGGGTTCAGCACAGAGGGAGTGCTGCACAGAGTGGTGTCAGCAATGAGTGAGTGCTGTACAGAGGGGTCAGCACTGATGGAGTGCTGTACAGACGGCGGCCAGCATTTAAGGGAAGTCAGCACTGACTGGGTCAGTACTGAGGGAGTGCTACACTGAGGGATTGATGCATTGAGGGGGCGTCAACACTGAGGGGGCGTCAGCACTGAGGGGGTCATCACCAAGGGCGTGCTGCACTGAAGGAGTGATGCACTGAGGGAGCGCTGCACTGAGGGAGGGCTGCACTGAGGTAGTGCTGGACAAAGTAGGGTCAGCACTTAGAGGGGTCAGCACTGTAGGTGGTCAGCACTGAACGGAGGTCAGCACCGACGGGGTCAGTAGTGAGGAAGTGGTGCACTAAGGGAGAACTGTACAGAGGGGGATCAGCACAGAGGCCGGCCAGCACTGAAAGGAGGTCAGCACTGAGTGGGGTCAGAACTGAGGGAGTGCTGCATTGAGGGCGACCAGCAGTGAAGGGAGGATAGCACGGAGGGACTGCGGCACTGAGGGAGTGCAGCACTGAGGGACCGCTGCATGGAGGGAGTGCTGCACGGAGTGGGTGCTGCACGGAGCGCGTGCTTCACGGAGGGGGTGCTGCACGGAATGGGAGCTGCACGGAGTGGGTGCTGCACTGACGGGGTGCTGCACTGAGGGAATGCTGCACGGAGGGAGTGCTGCACTGAGGGGGTCAGCACTGATGGGGGTCACACTGAGGGCGTTCAGCACTGATGGGGGATCAGCACCGAGGGGGGTTCAGCACTGGGAGGGGTCAGCACTGAGGGAGTGCTTCACTGAGCGGTGTCAGCACTGATGGTGTCCAGCACTGATTGGGGGTCAGTAATGAGGGAGCTCAGCACTCAGGGAAGTCAGCACTGAGAGAGGTCAGCACTGAGGGGAGGAAGCACTGAGAAAATTCTGCACTGATGGGGTGCTGCACTGAAGGAGTGCTGCACTGCGAGAGTGCTGCATTGCGAAAATGTTGCACTGAGCGGGTGCTGTACTGAGTGAGGTCAGCACTGGGGGGTCAGCACTGAGGGACTGCTGCACAGATGTGGGTCAACACTGAGGGAGTGCTGCACTGATGGGGAGTCAGCACTGAGGGAGTGCTGCTCTGAGGGGCTGCTGCACTGAAGGGGGTCAGCAAACACGGAGTGCTGCACTGAGGGCGGCCAGCACGGAAAGGAGGTTAGCACTGAGGGAGTGCTGCACTGAGGGAGTGCTGCACTGAGTCGGGTCAGCACTGAGGGAGTGCTGCACAGAGCGGGGTCAGCACTGAGGGAGTGCTGCACAGAGCGGGGTCAGCATTGAAAGAGTGCTACACTGTGGGGTGTCAGCACTGATGGGGGGTCAGTACTGATGGGGGTCAGTACTGAGGGAGGTTAGCACTGAGGAAGTGCGGCACAGACGGGGGTCAGCACTGAGCGGGGTCAGCACTGAGAGAGTGCTGCACTGCGGGAGTGTTGCAATGAGTGGGTGCTGCACTGATGGGGCATCAGCACTGAGGGGTGTCAGCACTGAGGGGTGTCAGCACTGAGGGGTGTCTGCACTGTCGGAGTGCTGCACTGTCGGAGTGCTGCACTGAAGGGGGTCATCAATGGGGGCGTCAGCATTGAGTGGGGTCAGCACTGAGGGGTGTCAGCACTGAGGAGTGCTGTACTGAGTGGGGTTCTGCATTGAGGGAGTGCTGCACTGAGGGAGTGCTGCACTGAGCGGTGTCAGCACTGAAGCAGGTCAGCACTGAGGGAGTGCAGCACTGAGGGTGGCTAGCACTGAAGGGAGGTCAGAACTGACGGTTAGGTACTGAGGGAGTGCTGCACAGTTGTGGGTCAACACTGAGGAAGTGTTGCACAGAGTGGGGTCAGCACTGAGGGGGGTCAGCACTGAAGAGGATCAGCACAGAGGAGTGCTGCACTGAGGGTGTCCAGCACTGAGGGGAGGTCAGCACTGACGGGGTAAGTACTGAGGTAGTGCTGCACTGAGTGAGGTCAGCACTGAGGGAGTGCTGCACTGAGGGAGTGTTGCAATGAAGGGCTGCTGCAATGAGGGGAGTCAGCACCATGGGAGTGCTTCACTGAGGGGTGCCAGCTGTGAGTGTGTACTGCACTGTTGGAGGGTCAGTGTTGTGAGACTATGCGAGGGTCAGTATTGACGAAGTGGCGCACTGAGTTGGACAGTATTGAGGAAGTTGCACACTGTGGATGGTCAGCATTGAGGGGGGTCAGCAATGAGGGAGTGCTGCACTGAGGGAGTGCTGCACTGAGGCGGGGTCAGCACTGAGGGGGTGCTACACTGAGAGAGTGCTGCATTGAGGGAGTGCTACACTAAGAGGGGTCAGCACTGAGTGGCGTCAGCACTGAAGCGGGTCAGCACTGAGGGAATGCTGCACTGAGTGAGGTCAGAATTGGAGCGGCTCAGCACTGAGGGAGTGCTGCACTGAAGGCGGCCAGCACTGAAGGGAGATCAGTACTGACGGGGTCAGTAATGAGGGAGTGCTGCTCTGAGGGGAGGTCAGCACTGAAAAAGGTCAGCACTGAGAGAGTGCTGCACTGGGGGGCGTCAGCACTGACGGAGTGATTCACTGAGTGGTGACAACCGTGAGGGTGCATTGCACTGTTGGAGGGACAGTGCTGTGACACTGTCCGAAGATCACTATTGAGGAAGTAGCACACTGAGCGGGGTCAGGACTGAGGGCAGTCAGCACTGAGGGCGGTCAGCACTGAAGGCAAGTCAGCACTGAAGGGAAGTCAACACTGAAGTGAAGTCAGGACTGTCGGGGGCAGAAATGAGGGAGTGCTGCACTGAGAAGGGTGAGCAATGCGGCGGGTCAGCACTGAGGGAGGTGAGCACTGAGGGGCGTCAGCACTGAGGGAGTGTTGCAGAGACGGTGAACAGCCCTAAAGTAGTACTGTACAGAATGGGGTCAGCACTCAGAAGGGTCAGCACTGAAGGTGGTCAGCACTCAAGAGTGGTCAGCACTGATGGGGTGGGTACTGAGGGAGTGCTACACTGAGGGGTGTCAGCACTGAGGGAGTGCTGTACAGGGGGGTCAGCACTGAGGGAGTGTACAGAGCGGGGCGGTGTCAGAATTGAGGTACTGCTGGAAATAATGGGGTCAGCACTTCGAGGGGTCAGCACTGAAGGCGATCAGCACTGAAGGGAGGTCAGCAGTGAGCGGAGTCAGCACTGAGAGAGTGGTGCACAGACCGCGGTCAGCACTGAGGCACTCCTGCACTCAGTGGGGTCAGCAATGAGGGAGTGCTGCACTGAGGGCGGCAAGCACTGAAGGGAGGTTAGCATTGAGGGAGTGCTGCACTGAGGGAGCGCTTCACCGACAGGGGGG
>NW_025966900.1:0-17576 GCF_021869965.1 Rhincodon typus | reverse complement strand
GGCGAACAGCACTGAAGGGAGTATAGCACTGAGGGAGTGCTGCATTGAGGAGATGCTGCACTGAGGGAGGTCCAGAACTGTGTGGGATCCAACCATGGTGGGGTTCCAGTGCTGAAGGGGTCAGCACTGAGGGGGTGCTGCACTGAGGGAGTGCTGCAACTGTGGGGTCGCGTCAGCCTGAGAGTTGGTCAGCACTGAGGGGTGGTGTCAGCACTGAAGGAAGAGCTTATCTGAGCGGTGACAGCCGTGAGGGAGTACGACACTGTTGGAGGGTTAGTGCTGTGAGACTGTCCGAGGGTCAGTATTGAGGAAGTGGGGCACTGAGAGGGGTCAGCGCTGATGGAGTACTGCACAGTGTGGTCATCACTAAGGGAGTTCAGCACTGGCGAAGTGCTGCACTGAGGGAGTGCAGCACTGAGGGGTGTCAGCACTGAAGCGACCAGTACTGAGGGAATGCTGCCCTGAGGGAGTGCTGCTCTGTGTGGGGTCATCACTGAGGGAGTGCTTCACTGTGGGGTGTCAGCTGTGAGGGTGCATTGCACTGTTGGAGGGACAGAGCTGTGAGACTATCTGAGGGATGTCAGCACAGAGGGAATGCTGCAAAGAGGCAGGGCGGCACTGACGGAGGTCGGCACTGAGGGAGGGCGGCACTGAGTGAGGGCTGCACTGAGGGAGGGCTCCACTGAAAGAGTGCTACACTGAGTGGTGTCAGCACGGAGGGAGTGCTGTGCAGAGGGGTCAGCACTGAGGGAGTGCTGTACAGAGGCCGGCTCGCATTGAAGGGAGGTCAGCACTGAATGGGTCAGTACTGAGGGTGTGCGACTCTGGGGGATTGCTACACTGAGGGCGCGTCAGCACTGAGGGGGCGTGAGCACTGAGGTAGTGCTGCAATGAGAGAGAGCTGCACTGAGGGAAGGCTGCACTGAGGGAGGGCTGCACTCAGGCTGCTCAGTGTACTGAGGGGCTCATCACCAAGGAGTACTGCACTGAAGGAGTGCAGCACTGAAGGACGGCTGCACACACTGCGTGCAGCACAGAGCGGGGGGCGGTCAGCATTGAGGTAGTGCTGGACAGAGTGGGGTCAGCACTTCAAGAGGTCAGTACTGAAGGTGGTCCGCACTGAAGAAAGGTCAGCTCTGAAGGGAGGTCAGCACTGACGATGTCAGCAGTGAGGAAGTGGTGCACTGAGGGAGTGCTGGACAGAAGGGGTTCAGCACTGAAGCCGGCCAGCACTGAAGGGAGGTCAGCAGTGAGGGGGGTCAGCACTGAGAGAGCCCTGCGCAGACCGGGGTCAGCACTGAAGCACTGTTGCAATTAGTGGGGTCAGCACTTAGGGAGTGCTGCACTGAAGGCGGCCAGCACTGAAGGGAGGTTAGCACTGAGGGAGTGCTGCACTGAGGGAGTGCTTCACTGACGTGGGGTCCAGCACTGCGGGGAGCGGGGAAGCACTGAGGAGGTTATTACTGAAGAAGGTCAGCACTGAGTGAGTGCTGCATTGAAGCCGTTCAGCTCTGAAGGGAGGTCAGCACTGTTGGGGTGAGTCCTGAGGGAGTGCTGCACGGCGGGGGCATCAGCACTGAGGGAGTGCTGCACTGAGGGCGAACAGCACTGAAGGGAATACGCACTGAGGGAGGCCTGCACTGAGGGGTGTCAGCACTGATGGGAGTCAGCACTGAAGGGAGGTCAGCACTGAATGGAGGTCAGCACTGAAGGGATCAGTACTGAGGGAATGTTGCACTGAGGGAGTGCTGCACTGAAGGAGTGCTGCACTGAGGGCAGTGCATTGAGTACTTTGGGGGGTCCAGCACTGTGGGGTGTCGAGCAATGTGGGGGTTCCAGCACTGAGGGGGTTCCAGTACTGAGGGTGGTCAGCACTGAGGGGGTGCTGCACTGAGGGAGTGCTGCACTTGTGGGGTGGTGTCAGACGTGAGAGATGGTCAGCTCTGGGGGGTGGTGTCAGCACTGAAGAGAGGGCTTCACTGAGGGGTGTCAGCCGTGCGGGAGTACGACACTGTTGGAGGATTAGTGCTGTGAGACTGTCCGAGGGTCAGTATTGAAGAAGTGCGGCACTGAGAGGTGTCAGCGCTGATGGAGTACTGCAGAGTGTGGTCATCAGTAAGGGAGTTCTCCACTGGCGAAGTGCTGCACTGGGGGAATGCTCCACTGAGGGGGCGACAGCACTGAGGGACTGCTCCACTGAGAGGAGTTCAGCACCAAGGGAGTGCTGCACTGAGGGCATAGGTCAGCACTGAGGGAGTGCTGCACTGAGGGAGTGCTGCCCTGTGTGGTGTCATCATTGAAGGAGTGCTTCACTATGGTGTTTCAGCTGTGAGGGTGCATTGCATTGTCGGAGGGACAGTGCTGTGAGACTGTCCGAAGATCAGTATTGAGGAAGTGGGACACTGAGTGGGGTCAGGACTGAGGGAGTGCTGCACTGAGAGGGGACAGCGCTGAAGGGAATTCAGCACTGAAGGAAGTCAGCACTGAAGTGAAGTCAGCACTGAGGGATTGTTGCAGAGAGGGTGGTCAGCCCTGAAGTAGTGCTGTAAAGAATGGGGTCAGCATTCAGAAGGGTCAGCACTGAAGGTGGTCAGCACTCAAGGGTGGTCAGCACTGGTGGGATCAGTACTGAGGGACTACTACACTGACGGAGTGCGACACTGAGGGGTGTCAGCACTGAGAGAGTGCTGCAGAAGGGTCAGCACTGAGGGAGTGTTGTAAGGGAGGTCAGCACTGAATGGGTCAGTGCTGAGCGAGTGCGACACTGAGGGATTGCTGCGCTGAGGGCGCGTCAGCACTGAGGGGTCGTCAGCACTGATGGAGTGCTGCATTGAGTGTGAGCTGCACTGCGGGAGGGCTGTACTGAGGGAGGGCTGCACTGAGGCAGCTCAGCACTGAGGGGGTCATCATCAAGGGAGTGCTGTACTGAAGGAGTGCAGCACTGACGGAGGGCTGCTCTGAGGGCGGGAAGCCCAGAGCGGGTGGCGGCCAGAATTGAGATGGTGCTGGACAGAGTGGGGTCAGCACTTCGAGGTGTCAGCTCTGTAGGTGGTCAGCACTGAAGGGAGGTCAGCACTGACGGGGTCAGCAGTGAGGAAGTGGTGCACTGAGGGACTGCTGTATGGAGGGGGATCAGAACTGAAGATGGCCAGCACTGAAGGGAGGTCAGCATTGAGCGGGGTCAGCACTGAGAGAGTACTGCACAGATCGAGGTCAGCACTGAGGCATTGTTGCAGTCAGCGGGGTCAGCACTGAGGGAGTGCTGCACAGAGCTGGGTCAGCAATGAAGGAGTGCTGGACTGAGGGCGACCAGCACTGAAGGGAGGTTAGCACTGAGGGAGTGCTGCACTGAGGGAGGTCCCGCATTTTGGGGGTCCAGCACTGTGGGGGGAAGAGCACTGTAGGGGGTCCATCCATGACGGGGGTCAGACCTGAGAGGTGGTCAGCATTGAGGGGTGGTGTCAGCACTGAAGGGAGGGCTTCACTGAGGGGTGTCAGCCGTGAGGGAGTACGACAAGGTCGGAGGGTTAGTGCTGTGAGACTGTTCGAGGGTCAGTATTGAGGAAGTTGGGCATTGAGAGGTGTCAGCGCTGATGGGGGTCAGCACTGAAAGGAGGTCAGCACTGAAGTGATCATTACTGAGGGAATGCTGCACTGAGGGAGTGCTGCTCTGTGTTGGGTCATCACTGAGGGAGTGCTTCACTGTTGGTTGTCAGCTGTGAGGGTGCATTGCACTGTTGGAGGGACAGTTCTGTGAGACTGTCCGAAGGTCAGTATTGAGGAAGTGGCACACTGAGGTTGTTCAGGACTGAGGGAGTGCTGCACTGAGAGAGGACAACACTGAGGGGTGTCAGCACTGAAGGCGGTCAGCACTGAAGGGAAGTCAGTAATGAAGGGAAGTCAGCACTGAAGTGAAGTTAGCACTTTCGGGGACAGAACCGAGGGACTGCTGCACTGAGAGGGGTCAGCACTAAGGCGGGTCAGCACTGAGGGGTTTCAGCACTGAGGGATTGTTGCAGAGATGGTGGTCATCCCTGAAGTAGTGCTGTACAGAATGGGGTCAGCACTCAGAAGGGTCAGCACTGAAGGTGGTCAGCACTCAAGGGTGGTCAGCAATGATGGGATCAGTGCTGAGACAGTGCTACACTGACCGAGTGCTACACTGAGGGGTGTCAGCACTAAGGGAGTGCTGTCAAGAGGGCACGTCAACACTGAGGGTTCGGAAGCACTGAGGGAGGGCTGCACTGAGGCGGCTCTGTACTGAGGGGGTCATCACCAAGGGAAGGCTGCACTGAGGGCGTGCAGCACAGAGCGGGGGCGGGGGTGTCAGCATTGAGGTAGTGCTGGACAGAGTGGGGTCAGCACTTCGAGGGGTCAGCACTGAAGGTGGTCAGCACTGAAGAGAGTTCAGCACTAAAGGGAGGTCAGCACTGACGGGGTCAGCAGTGAGGAAGTGGTGCACTGCGGGACTGCTGTCCAGAGGGGGATCAGCACTGAAGCCGGTCAGCACTGAAGGGAGGTCAGCAGTGAGCGGGGTCAGCACTGAGGCACTGCTGCACTCAGCGGTGTCAGCACTGACGGAGTGCTTCACTGACGGGAGAGGCAGCACTGAGGGGAAGCGGGCAGCACTGAGGGGGTTATTACTGAAGAGTGTCAGCACTGAGGGAATGCTGCGTTGAAGCCGGCGAGCACTGATGGGAGGTCAGCACTGAAGGGGTGAGTCCTGAGGGAGTGCTGCACTGTGGGGGCGTCAGCACTGAGGGCGACCAGCACTGAAGGGATTAAGCACTGAGGGAGTGCTGCACTGAGGGCAGGCGTCGGCACTGAGGGAGTGCTGCATTGAGGGGTGTCAGCACTGACGGGATTCAGCACTGAAGGGCGGTCAGCACTGAAGGGAAGTCAGCACTGAAGGGATCAGGACTGAGGGAATGCTGCATTGAGGGAGTGCTGCTCTGTGTGGGGTCATCACTGAGGGAGAGCTTCACTGTGAGGTGTCAGCTGTGAGCGTCTGTGGGAGGGACAGTGCTGTGAGACTGTCTGAGGGATGTCAGCACTGAGGGAATGCTGCACTGAGGCAGGGCGGCACTGAGAGGGTGTGGCACTGAGGGAGGGCTGCACTGAGGGACCGTCAGCACTGCGTGCCAAAACTGAGGGAGTGCTGCTCTGAGGAGCTGCTGAACAGCATTGTGGGGGGTCCAGCGCAGTGCGGGGTCCTGCACTGAGGGGTTTCTGGACTGAGGGAGTGCTGCACTTTTAGGGTAGGGTCAGACCTGAGAGGTGGTCAGCACTGAGGGGTGGTGTCAGCAATGAAGGGAGGGCTTCACTGAGGGGTGTCAGCCGAGAGGGACTACGACACTGTTGGAGGGTTAGTGCTGTGAGACTGTCCGATGGTCAGTATTTAAGAAGTGGGGCACTGAGAGGGGTCAGCGCTGAAGGAGTACTGCAGAGTGTGGTCATCACTAAGGGAGTTCTGCACTGGCAAAGTGCTGCACTGAGGGATTGCAACACTGCTGGAACGACAGCACTGAGGGAGTGCTGCACGGAGGGGTGTCAGCTCTGATGGGGGTCAGCACTGAAGGGAGGTCAGCACTGAAGGGAGGTCAGCACTGAAGGATCAGCACTGAGGGAATGCTGCACTGAGTGAGTGCTGCTCTGTGTGGGGTCATCACTAAGGGAGTGCTTCACTGTGGGGTGTCAGCTGTGAGGGTGCATTGCACTGTTGGAGGGACAGTGCTGTGAGACTGTCTGAGGGATGTCAGCACTGTTGGAATGTTTCAATGAGGCAGGGTGGCACTGAGGGAGGGCTGCACTCTTGATTTGCTGTACTGAGGGAGTGCTGCACAGAGGGAGTGCGGCACTGAGGGAGTTGCTGCAATGAGGGGGTTCAGCACTAACTGAGTCAGTCCTGACGGAGTGCTGCACCGACGAACTGCTACACTGAGGGATTGCTGCACAAATGGCGTCAGCAAAGAAGGAGTGCTCAGTGAGGGGGTCATCACCAAGGGAGGGCTGCACTGAGGGAGTGCTGCACTGAAATGGGCCAGCACTGATGTAGTGCTGGACACAGTGGGGTCATCACTTGTAGGGGTCAGCATTGAAGGTGGTCAGCACTGAAGGGAGGTCAACGCTGACGGGGTGAGTAGTGAGGAAGTTCTGCACTGAAGGTGGCCAGCACTGAAGGGAGGGTAGCACTGACGATGTCAGTCGTGAGGAAGTGGTGCACTGAGGGAGTGCTGTACAGAGGGGGTTCAGCACTGAAGCCGGCCAGCACTGAAGGGAGGTCAGCAGTGAGAGGGGTCAGCACTGAGAGAGTCCTGCGCAGACCGGGGTCAGCACTGAGGCACTGTTGCAATTAGTGGGGTCAGCACTTAGGGAGTGCTGCACTGAAGGCGGCCAGCACTGAAGGGAGGTTAGCACTGAGGGAGTGCTGCACTGAGGGAGTGCTTCTTTGACGGGGGGTCCAGCACTGAGGGGAGCGGGGAAGCACTGAGGGGGTTATTACTGAAGAGGGTCAGCACTGAGGGAGTGCTGCATTGAAGCCGTGCAGCTCTGAAGGGAGGTCAGCACTGTTGGGGTGAGGCCTGAGGGAGTGCTGCACGGCGGGGGCATCAGCACTGAGGGAGTGCTGCACTGAGGGCGAACAGCACTGAAGGGAATACGCACTGAGGGAGTCCTGCACTGAGGGGTGTCAGCACTGATGGGAGTCAGCACTGAAGGGAGGTCAGCACTGAATGGAGGTCAGCACTGAAGGGATCAGTACTGAGGGAATGTTGCACTGAGGGAGTGCTGCGCTGAGTGAGGTCAACACAGAGGGAGTGCTTCACTGTGGGGTGTCAGCTGTGAGGGTCTGTGGGAGGGTCAGTGCTGTGAGACTGTCTGAGGGATGTCAGCACTGAGGGAATGCAGCACTGAGGCAGGGTGGCACAGAGGGAGGGCGGCACTGCGGGAGGGCTGCACTGAGGGAGTGCTTCACTGAGGGTTGTCAGCCGTTAAGGAATACAATACTGTTGGAGGGTTAGTGCTGTGAGACTGTCCGAGGGTCAGTATTTCGGAAGTGGGACATTGAGAGGCGTCCGCGCTGATGGAGGACTGCAGAGTGGGGTCATCACTAAGGGAGTTCTGCACTGGCGAAGTGCTGCACTGAGGCAGTGCAGCCATGAAGGGGCGACAGCATTGAGGGAATGCTCCACTGAGAGGGGTTCAGCACCAAGGGAGTGCTGCACTGAAGGCAGGCGTCAGCACTGACGGAGTGCTGCACTGAGGGGTGTCAGAACTGATGGGGGTCAGCACTGAAGGGAGGTCAGCACTGAAGGGATCAGTACTGAGGGAATGCTGCACTGAGGGAGCGCTGCTCTGTGTGGGGTCATATCTGAGGGAGTGCTTCACTGTGGGGTGTCAGTTGTGAGGGTGCATTGCACTGTTGGAGGGACAGAGCTGTGAGACTGTCTGAGGGATGTCAGCGCTGAGGGAATGCTGCACTGAGGCAGGGCGGCACTGACGGAGGTCGGAACTTAGGGAGGGCGGCACTGAGTGAGGGCTGCACTGAGGGAGGGCTCCACTGACGGAGTGCTGCACTGAGGGACTTGCTGCACTGAGGGGGGTCAGCACTGACTGTATCAGTCCTGAGGGAGTGCTACACTGAGGAAGTGCTGCACTGAGGGAGTGCTGCACAAATGGCGTCAGCAAAGAGGGAGTGCTGCAGTGAGGGAGTGCTGCAGTGAGGGAGTGCTGCACTGAGGCGGCTCAGCAAAGAGGGGGTCAGCACCAAGGGAGTGCTGCACTGAGGGAAGCAAGCACTGAGGGAGGGCTGCACTGAAAGGGGCCAGCACTGAGGTCGTGCTGAACAGAGTGGGTTCAGCACTTGGAGGGGTCAGCATTGAAGGTGGTCAGCACTGAAGGGAGGATAGCACTGAGGGAGTGCTTCATTGAGGGAGTGCTGTACAGAGGGGGATCAGCACTGATGCTGGCCAGCACTGAAGGGCGGTCAGCACAGGAGGTTCAGCACTGAGGGAGTGCTTCAGTGAGGGCGGCCAGCACTGAAGGGAGGTTAGCACTGAGGGAGTGCTTCACTGAGGTGGGGGCAGCACTGAGTGGGGGATCAGCACTGAGGGAGTGCTGCACTGAGGAAGCGCTGCACTGAGGTGGCTCAGAACTGAGGAGGGTCATGATCAAGGACGTGCTGCACTGAGGGAGGGCTGCACTGAGGGAGCGCTGCACAGAGTGGGATCTGCATTCAGAGGGGTCAGCACTGAATGTGGTCAGCACTGAAGGGAGGTTAGCACTGACAGGGTCAGTAGTGAGGAAGTTGTGCACTGAGGGAGTGCTGTACAGAGGGGGATCAGCACTGAGGGAGTGCTGCACTGAAGTCGGCCAAAACTGAAGGGAGGTCAGCATTGACGGGGTGAGTACTGAGGGAGTGCTGCACTGAGGAGTGTAAGTACTGAGGGGTGTGAGCACTGAGGGATGTCTGCACTCAAGGGGGTCAGCACTGGGGGAATGCTGCACTGTGGGACTGCTGCACTGAAGGGGGTGATCTCTGAAGTTGGGTCAGCACTGAGGGCGGTAAGCACTGAGCGTGTCAGCACTGAGTGACTGTGCACAGAGGGGAGCCAGCACTGAGGGGAGGTAAGTTCTAACAGAGTTCTGCACTGATGGAGTGCTGCACTGAGAGGGGTCAGCACTGAGCGGGGTCAGCACTGAGGTATTGCTGGACAGAGTGCGGTCAGCACTTAGAGGTGTCAGCACTGAAGGTGGTCAGCACTGAAGGGAGGTCAGCCCTGAAGGGAGGTCAGGAGAGAGGACGCGGTGCACTGAGAGAGTGTTGTACAGAGGGGGATCAGCAGTGAGGGAGTGCTGCACTGGAGCCGGCCAGCACTGAAGGGAGGTCACCACTGACGGGGTGAGTACTGATGGAGTGCAGCATTGTGGAGGCGTCAACACTGTGGGGTCGTCAGCACAAAGGCGACGTCAGCACTGAGGGAGTGCTGCACTGTGCGAGTGCTGCACTGATGGGAGGTTAGCACTGAGGCAGTGCTGCACTGAGGGGCGTCAGCACTGAGGGAGAGCTTCACTGAGTGGTGACAGCCATGAGGGTGCATGGCACTGTTGGAGGGCCAGTGCTGTGAGAATATCTGAAAGTCAGTAATGAGGAATACTGAGGGGAGTAGGCACTGAGGGAGTGGTGCACTGAGCGGGGGTCAGCACTGAGGGAGTTCTGCACTGAGGTGGGATCAGCACTAAGCGGGGTCAGCACTAAGGGGGGGTCACTTCAGTTCATCAATCCCCATAAAATGGACCTCTCGCAGGATGCCATATCCTTTGTAGTGATCCCTCTGATGGTGCAGTGTTCCTTTAATATTGACCTTCTGAAAGCACAGCACCCTCTTAATGTTGGCCCTGTGACAGTCCAGCATTCCCTCAGTACTGATCCTCCAACAATGGAGCATTCCCTCAATACTGACACCCAGTGCAGCACATCATCAACAGTGACACTGCAGTACACCCTTAATATTAACCCTCTGTCAGTGCGGAACTCCCTCAGCGATGACACTCTGATAGTACATCACTCCCTCCGACAGTGTTGCACACCCTTAGCATCAACCCACTGACAGTTTCAGCTTTCCCTCCATATTGACCAACTCACAGTGCAGCACTCCCCTAATATCAAACCCCTGAAAGTGAAGCACTGCATTAATATTGAACATCTGACAGTACAGACCACCTCAGTGCTGACCCTCCGACAGTGCAGCACTCCCTCATTACTCACCCTTTGATACTGTAGCACACCTTTAATAATGACACTCTGATAGTGTCACACTCCCTTAATATCGGCCCTTCAACAGTGCAGCACTCCCTCAATGATGACACTGTAACAACGCAGGATTCTCTCAGTACTGGCTCTGCAACAGTTAAGCACTCAATCATCCCTGACCCTCTGTTAGTGCAGCACACCCCTAATATTGACCCTGTGACAGTGCAGCACTCCCTTAATAATAGTCTTCCGACAGCGTGGCACTTCCTTGATGAAGACACTCTGACAATGCAGTTTTCCCTGACTACTGATCTTCTGACAGTGCAGTATTCTGTCATCATTGACTCCTTGATGGTGCAGCAGAACTCCCTCAATATTGGCCTTCTGACAGTACTGCACTACTTATCCTTCGGCAGTGCAACGTTCCCTTGATATCAATCTTCTGACATTATAGCACTCCCTCAGTACTAACTCTCTGAACGTGCAGCACTCTCTCAGGACTGATTCTGTGATATTTCAGCAGTCCCACATCATTAACCCTCTGCCAGTGCAAAACGCCCTCATATCAAGCCTCCAACAGTGCACTATTTCCTTAATATTGGCCTTCTGATTGCGTGATACTCCCTCAGTGTGAAACCCTGACAATACAGCACTCCCTCAGAAATAACTCTCTGATTAAGCACTTCTTCTGTGCTAAATCTCTGAAAAAGAAGCATTCTCTGATTACTGACCCTTTACAGTGCTGCACTGCCTCAGTACTCACTCACCAAAAGTGCAGCACTCCATTAACAGTGACCTTCTGACAGCGTGGCACTCCCATAATATTGGTCCACTGACAGTGCGGCACTCCCTTAATTCTGACCTGCTCGCTGTGTCGCACTGCCCGAATATCAAACCTACAGCTCTATCAGAGGGTCTGTCCTGAGCATGTGCCCCATTGTCAGCATGTCAATTCTGAGGCAGTGCCTCTATATCAGTTGGTCAATACTGAGGTAGTGCCTAAGAGGGTCAGAATTAAGGGAGTGCCTCACATTTAGAGGGTCATTACTGAGGGACAGCCTCATGATCAGCGGGTCAGTATTGAGGGACTGCCTTATAGCTAGTGGGTCAGTTCTGAGGCATTGCCTCAATGTAATAGATTTAGAAATGGGGTAGGGGGCAAATGATTAGAAGATCAGTAGTAAGCTATTGCAGCTCTATCAGAGGGTCAGTACTCAGCGAGTGCCTCATTGACAGAGGGTCCATACTGAGGTATTGAAGCGCTGTTGGAGGGTGAGCACTGAGGGAGTGCTTCCTTGTCAGAGATTCAGAACTGAGAGATTGCCTGATTGTCAGAGGCTCATTCCTGAGGGAGTGCGTCATTGTCCGGGTGACATAATCATATAGAACTCCCTCAATTCTAAACTTTAATATTGACCCTCTGAGAATGTGGCACTGCCTC
This sequence comes from Rhincodon typus, assembly GCF_021869965.1. NCBI lineage: Eukaryota > Metazoa > Chordata > Chondrichthyes > Orectolobiformes > Rhincodontidae > Rhincodon > Rhincodon typus. The sequence continues at coordinate 6,384 of NW_025966900.1, read as the reverse complement.
AGCACCGACCTTCTGACAACGAAGCACTGCCTCAGGACTGACCCTCTGATAATGAGGTGATTCCTCAGTACTGAACCCTCTAAATGTCTGCCACTCCCTCAATTCTGACCTCCTTACAATGAGGCATTACCTCAATACTGACAGGCAAGGTGGCACTGCCTCAACATTGACTATTGACTATCTCACTCTGGACTGACCATTCAACAATGACATACTGCCTCAGAAGTGACCCACTTACAACAAGGCACACACTCAGTATTGACCCACTGATTATGATGCTCTCCCTCAGTACTGAACCTCTGAGCGTGCTGCCCTATTTCAGGACTGACTCAATTCTGAACACCTTGCAATGAGACACCGGCTCAGTATTGACCCTTTGATCATGAGGCACTGATTCAGTTCTGACCCTATTACATTGACAGCGCAGCTCTTCTTCATTGTTGACCCTCTGGCAGTGCAGAATTCCCGCATGACTGACCCTCCCACAGTGCAGCATACTTTTAGTACTGAACCTCTGATAGTGCTGCTCCCCTCAGTACTATCTCTAACAGTGCAGCATTCTCTTCGTATTGACTGTCTGACAGTATTTAAGGGAGTGCTGCACTGTTGGAGAGTCAGTACTGAGGAAGAGCTGCATTGTCAGAAGGCAAATATTAATGGAGTGGTAGGGTCCATTTTAAAGGGGTTTTGCTCTGTCACAAAATCAACTAGGGTGGCGCGGTGGCTCGGTGGTTAGCACTGCTGCCTCACAGCGCCAGGGACCCAGGCTCGATTCCACCCTTGGCCGACCGTCTGTGTGGTATTTGCACATTCTCCGTGTCTGTGCGGGTTTGTGTGTTTTCTGGGTGCTCCGGTTTCCTCCCACAGTCCAAAGATATGAAGGCTCGGTGGATTGGCTATGCTAAATTGCCCATAGTGCCCAGGGATGTTCAGGTTCGGTGGCTTCGACATGGGAAATATAGGGGAATGTCGCTGGGAGAGATGTTCTGCAGAGGGGCAGTGTGGACTTGTTGGGCTGAATGGCCTGTTTCCACACTGGAGGGATTCTATGATTCAATATTAAGTGAATGCTGCACTGTCAGAGTGGCAATATTGAGGGAGTGCTCCAGTATCAGAGGGCCAATAGTAAGGGAGTCACATTTCTCTCAAAGGGTCAGTCGTCAGGTTAGTGCTGAGGGAATACTGGCATGTCAGAGGGTTAACATATGTCAGTCATCAGTACTCCAGAGTGTATTGTACTGAGGGAGTGCCTCATAGTCAGAGGGTCAGCTCTCTGACAGTTGCTTCTTTGTTAGTGTACCACTCCCTTAACGCTGACCCTCTGACAATGCAGCTTTCCCTCACGACTGATCTTCTGACAGCGCACCATTCTGTCATCATTGACCCTCTGACAGTGTAGCATATGCTTCATATTGACCTTCCGATATTGTGGTACTCCCTCAGTGATGATACTCTGACAATGCAGCACTCCCTCAGTACTAAATCTTTGATGAAGCACTCCCTCAGTGCTAAGCCTCTGACAATGGAGCATTCTCTCATTACTGACCCTTTGCTGTGCTGCTCTGTCTGAGCACTCACTCGCTGAAGTTGCAGTACGCCATTAATAGTTGACCTCCGACAGTGCACCACTTCCTTCATATTGACCCTCGATAGTGGAGCACTTCCTTAATATGGACCCTCTGATAGTGTAGCATTCTTTTAACATTTGCCTGCTCACAGTGCAGCACTCCCCTAATATCAAACCTCTGAGGGTGAAATACTCCTTTAATATTGACCATCTGAGAATGCAGCATTCCCTCGGTGCGAACTCTCTGCCAGTGCAGTACTCTAGTATTATCGGACCACAAGCAGTGCAGCACTCCCTGAATATTGGCAATCGAGAATGCGGCATCCCCTTAATATTGACCTGTTCGCAGTGCAGTACTCTCCCAATATCAAACCTCTATCAGAGGGTCCTCCCTGAGGGAGTGCCCCATTGTCAGTAGGTCAATTCTGACGCAGTGCCACTTTGTGAGAGGGTTAATACTGAGGTAGTGACTCAGTTTAAGACGGTCGGAATTAAGGAAGGACCTCACAACACCGAGTCAGTACTGAGGTAGTGTAGCACTGTCAGAGGAGCAGTTGAGGGAATGACTTATTGACGGTTGGTCAGTTCTGAGGCAGTGCCTCCATTAGGAATGAGGGAGGATGACATGATTAGAAGGTCCGTAGTAAGGTATTGCAGTCAGAGTGTCACTACTAAGGGAGTACATCATTGTCATAGGGTCTGTACTGAGGTATTGAAGAACTGTCAGAGGCGAGGTACTGAGGGAGTGCTTCCTTGACAATGACTCCCTCTGCAGGGCTATCATGTCATTTCTGGAGAGTCAGTCTTGAAGGAGTCACCCATTGAGACAGAATCAGTTCTGATGGAGGGCCGCATTATCAGAGGGTCAGTACTGAAGGAGTTATAAGCGGGTCAATTCTGGAGCAGTGCCTCATTGTAAGGGGGTCAGAATTGAGGGTATGCCTCACGATTGAAGAGTCAGTACTGAGCTACTTCAGCTCCACCAGAGGGTCAGTTCTGAGGCAGTACCTCACGACTGGAGGGTCAGCCCTGAAATACTGCTACATTGTCAGAGTGTCAGTTCTGAGGCAGTGTCTCTTTGTCAGAGTGTCTGTAGCTGTTCTGCAAAGCGGTCACCCAGTCTAACTTCATTTCCCCAATGAGATGCTGTCAGTGGGTCGCTTGTGAGGCTGTGCCTCAATGTAATGGGATCAGAATTCAGAGGATCACATTTAGAGGATCAATACTGAGGACTGCAGCACTATCAGTGGGTAGGTACTGAGGGAGGGCCTTATCGTCAGCGGGTCACTACAGAGGCAGTGCCTCTTCGTAACGGGGTCAGTCAGTTCTGAGGATTGTTACAGGGTCAACACTGAGGGAGTGCCTCATTGTCAGAGAGTCTGTTCTGAGGCAGTGCCTCAATGTAATGGGGATGGATTGAAGGAGGGCCATATGATTAGTGGGTTATCTCTGAGGTATTGAAGCACTGTCAGACGGTCAGAACATTGGAGTGCATTATAGTCAGAGGGTCAATACTGATTCAATGGTCAAAACTGGGGGAGTGCCACACGATCAGAGAGTCATTACTGAGGTATTGTAGCAGTGTCAGAGGGTCAGAACTTTGGGAGTGCATTATTGTCAGAGTTGCATGCTGAACCAGTGCGTCATTTAAGGGGGTCGGAATTGAGCAAGTTCATCATGTTTACAGGGTCATTACTGAGGAAGGGCCCCATTATTAGCAGATCAGCATAGAGGGAGTGCCTTATTATCACGAGGTCAGTTCTGAGGCAGTGTCTCATTGTTAGAGGGTGAGCAGTAAGGGAGTGACTCGTTGTTAGAGGATCCATTCCGAGGCAGTGCCTCAATGTGATGGAGTCAGAATAGAGGGAGGATCAAATGTCCGGGGCTCAATATTGAGGTATTGAAGAACTGTAAGAGTGTCAGGACTAAGGTAATGCAGCACTGTCAGAAGGTCAGAATGATGGGAATGCATAATTGTCAACGGGTCAATTCTGAGGCATTGTCTAATTGCAAAGGGACTGGAATTGAGGGATTTTAGATGGTCAATACTGAGGTAATGCAGCACTGTCAGAGGGTCAGGATTGAGGGAGGGACTCATTATCAAAGGGTCTGTACTGAAGGAGTACCTTATTATCAGCCAGTCAGTTCTGAGGCAGTAGCTCTTTGTCAGAGGATCTGTTCTGAGGGATTGCCTCATTGTCAGAGGATCTGGTGTGAGGCACTGCCCGGATGTAATAGGGTCAGAATTGAGGGAATGCAACACGCATAGGGTGAGTACTGAAGCAGTGCAGCACTGCCAGAAGATCCGTTTGGAGGCAGTCCCTTTTTGTCAGAGGGTCAATACTGAGGCAGTCCCTCATTCTAAGCGGGTCAGAATTGAGGGTATGCCACATGATTAGCGGATCAGTACTGAAGTAGTGCAGTACTGTCAGAGGATCAGTACTGAGGGAGTGCCTCATTGTCAGAGGGTCAGTACTGAGATAATTAAGCACTGTCAGTGGGACTCTGGGCTTCAGTACTGGAAGATGAGAGTAAAAAAGCATGAAAGTGATGCTAAACCTTTATAAAGTGGTGCTGTCAGCTCCAGTTGAGTACATAGGGAATTCTGAACACCATATTTCAGGAAGGACATGAAGAGACTGGAAAGGGAGGAAAGGAAATTGAGCAGAATGACAGCAGCACTACATCCAGGATGTGGAAGCATACTTGGTAATTTGTGTCCCTGCCTTTAAACTCAATTGCAGTAAAAAGATAAACTGTGAGAGTGTTTTAGATAGTTAGATGGGCTTCAGATTGGTTTCACAGGTCGGTGCAACATCGAGGGCCGAAGGGCCTGTACTGCGCTGCAATGTTCTATGTAATGTTATATGTTCTATGCTGTTGAAACGGGGAGACAGGAATGTGGGCTAAAAGGTCAAGACAAAGTTACAGGGTGAGGGAGATTAAAGATCAACTTCACCATTGAACACAAAGCATAGGCAAAGGTAACGAAAACAGAAGCTGTTGGAAAAGTTCAGCATGTCTGGCAGCATCTGTGGAGGCAAAGAAAAACAGAGTTAAAGTTCCAGGTCCGGTGACCCTTCCACAGAACACAAAGGCAGTAGTAATGGTTGTTGAGAAGAGACAAAACATTGGTCGACATTCAACAGCTTTAGACCCATGAACACAGTCCTCTGATTGGATATACTTTCCCCTCGTGATTGCATCCTGTCTTCATGCTTTATTTCCTTTTCAATCAGATCTTCATTCTATCATTAACACCTACTCTGGAGCAATGCTTTGTCTCTCCTCTGCAACTTTTACCACTCTCTTTCCCCTTTTATTCATTGGCACACTTTGATCTGCAAACCCCCTCACTCTCTAATTTACGCTCATAATCCCTTCTGTTCCATGTTTTTCTCTATCCCCTTTCGACAGGATTATATCCATCAAATTTCTACTTCACTTCAATTGCAAAACGTTTCACTGGACTCAAAACAGTATCTTCCTCTTTCCACAGAGGGGGGCGGGGTGGTCGGTGCATAGGGAGGGGCCGCATTATCGAGTGGGGGGTGGTGCGGGGAACGGTGTCGGTGCTGACGGTGACGGTTCAGAATTTGAAAACAAGAGATCACGCTTTTGCGGGGCAGGCACCTATCTTCACCTCCTCTGGCGCTCTTTCCTCGGTGTGGTCGTGGTCGTGGTCGTGGTCTGGCTTTGGAACATAAGAACTAGGAGCAGGAGTAGGCCATCCGGCCCTTCGAGCCTGCTCCGCCATTCAATAAGTTCATGGCTGATCTTTTTGTGGACTCAGATCCACTTCCCTGCGTTCTCACCGTATCTCTTAATTCCTTTATTGTTCAAAAAAAATCTGCCTTATCTTTAAAAACGGTTACTGAAGTAACATCAACGACTTCAGAGGACTGGAATTACATAGATTAACAACCCTCTGGCTGAAGAAGTTCCTTCTGAATTCAGTCTTTCCCCTGCCTCCGCTGATTGGAGCAACCGCACGTCATGGGCGTCGCCCCAGTCCTCACGGGCGAGACTCTGTCGTTCGTAGGCGGGGCTCATGCACAGACCTTGTCATCTGATTGGTTAAACTGTCGCGCCCGCCCCCTTTTGCTCACGTGTAGTTTGGACACGGACACGTGGTCACATGGTTCCTCGTTACTCATAAGTTGCCGAACATCTGGTCTTTCTTCATCCAAAATTCTATACTTTTAACCCGGTGCACACCTGAGGTTGGAAGCCTGTTTCTGGGTATACCATCTTTGTTGAGCCTTGCACGAAGTCTTCCAATGAGGCATGTTCCTCAGTCTTGGCTCTGTATGTTATCCTGTCTGTTGGGGCCATGATATGGTGGCTCTTAGGCAGGTTGAGTTGAGTTGATGTGTGGGTAAGTACGTAGCAGATGAACTATCTCTCGGATAAATGTGAAGTTATCTAAGTTAGGAGCAAAAACTGAAAAGCCATTTATTATCTGAAGGGTGATAGATTGGGAACGGGAGTGGTGCACTGAGACCTTAGTGTCTTTATACCTGTCGCTGAAAGCAAGTATGACCCTGACCTTGTCCCTGACCCTGACCATATGCAGGTGGTGAACAAGGCAGATGGTTCGTTGGCTGCCTTATTGAGGGGATTCATGGATTGTTTGTAGTGGCAGTGAGTGAAAGATTTACCAGAGTGATTTCTGGGATGGTGGCATTGAGAGATGAATAACTGGATCAGTTAGGTCTATATTCGTGGCAGTTTAAAAGAAGAACGGGCATCTGATGGAAGCCTATAAATTTAAAGAGGACTGGACAAGGTAGATGCAGTAATGATGTTCTCAATGA
>NW_025966899.1:12756-28540 GCF_021869965.1 Rhincodon typus | reverse complement strand
AGTCACTTAATTCATTCTCAAATAGAACAATTTAAAAGATGTCTAGACGGCATAGGTTTAAGGTGAGAGGAGATAGATTTAAGAAGGACCTGAGGGGCAACTTCTTCACACAGAGAATGGTGTGTATATGTAATGGGCTGAGGTTGTGGTTGAGGCAGGAACGATAGCAACATTTAAAAAACATTTGGATAGGTACATGGATGAGAAGGGTTTAGAGGGATACGGACCAAACGCGGGCAATTGGAACTAGTTGAGAGGGCACCATGGTCAGCATGGACCAGTTTGGGCCGAAGGGTCTGTTTCCATGCTGTATTACTGTATGACTCTATCTACAGAGTGAAGGAGCTCAATTTCAAATGTTTCCCTCAGATTTCTTATGATACGTCTCCAACCTACATCCATAGGACCATGAGAAATAGGAACAGGAACAGACAGTTCGGCCTCTGATTTGGATTTGATTTATTGTAGTCACATGTAGCTAAGTACAGTGAAAAGCTCTGTTTGTTGAGCAGTACAGGCAGATCATAACAAGCAAGGCCATACAGATCATAGGGTGCTTAGACAGAGTGAGACATACAAGGATACGGTCTGCACAAGAGGTGCGCAAGGCAAGATCAACATTAGCAAGATCATCATTTCTTGAAGCTAGAGAGGTCCTTTCAGCAGTTTTATAACAGAAGGGAAGAAACTGTTCTTGAACCTGGAACCTTGAAGCTGGCCTTGGAGAGGTTCTACAGGACATGCACAAGAATTATCCCAGGGATGAAGGGCTTGTCATATGAGCAAGAGTTGAGGACTCTGGATCTTTACTCAAATGGAAATCAGAAGGATGAGGCGGCATATCATTGAAACTTACAGAATACTGAGAGGCCTGAATAGAGTGGATGTGGAGAGGATGTTTTCACTAGTAAGAGAGACTAGGAACTGGAGGCACCACCTCAGAGTAAAGGGACAGTCCTTTAGAACTGAGATGAGGAGCAATTTCTTCTGCCAGAGGGTGGTGAACCTGTGGAATTCATTGCCATAGCAAGCTGTGGAGGCCAAGTTATTGAGTGTATTTAGGACAGAGATAGATAAGTTCTTGATTAGTAAGAAGATCAAAGGCTACAGGTAGATGGCTGGAAAACGGATTTTGAGAAAGATATCAGCTATGATCAAATGCTGGAGCAGACTCGATGGGCCTTTTAGCCTAAAGGACCCTACTGGTCATGGGTCACCAACCTGGGAAACAACTCCTTATCCCTACTCACTGTTTCCAGCCCATGAGCCAATTTTCTATGCCTGTCAATATGCTACGTCCAAACCATGGGCTCTTATCTTACGAGTCAACCTTTTGTTAGGTTAACTTGTTGAATGTCTGACTGTCCAAGTACAACACATCTACTGGTTGCCCCCCTGTCCAGTGTGGTTCAGATTTCCTTGGAAAACTCTCAGATTAGTCAGACAGTCCTTTTCATGAAGCCATTGTCACTCTTCTTGATTAGATTATTATTTTCTAAATGATTTGCTATTACTTCCCTAATAATTGACTCCAATACTTTTCTAACAATAGATGCTAGGCTAATCCTACCCATATTTTGCCTCCCTTTCTTTTTTGAATAGGGGTGTCACTGTAGCAGTTTTCCAACCCTCTGATCCTTATCCAGAATTCAACAATTTTTGGAAAGTTACAACCCAATATATCCATACCTCTGTAGCTACCTGTTATTTGTCTAATTTTACTTCTTTCGTGATGGTGATGGTACTTAATTCCTACCCCATATTCTTTACTACTAATGGAATATTTGAAGAATCTTCCATCGTAAAGATTGATGCAAAATACCTGTTTATCTCCTCTGCCATTTCCTAGTTTCCAAGACTGTCTCTCCACATGTATTTTTTAAGGGCATCTTGTCCACTTTGGCCTCTCTCTTCCTTTTTATGTATTGAAAGAGGCTCATACTGTCAAGTTTTTATATTCCTCACTAATTTTCCCTCAGTTTATTTTCTCTGGCTTGTTTACTTTTTAATCCTTTGGTTTAAATTCTGGATCTGATTTAAGATACAAATTTCTGGATTCTGAATTTATTGCAATCTTCAGAGTTATCACTGACTTTAGCCTCCATATGTGTTTTTATCTTAAATTAATACACCACTTAACTTTCTTGGTTAGCCATTGTTAGTTTATCCCTCTTTAAGAATCTTTCTTCCTTACTGAGATACATTTTTGCTGAGAGTCATGAATTACCTTCTTAAATGTCTGCCACTGTTTGCTTACTATCATTCCTGCTAATGTATCAGTCCAGTTCACTTTAGCTAACTCTATTCCTATTTCATTATATTTAAGTTAAATACTTGTTTCTGACCCAAGTTTCTCACTCATGAACTGAAAATTAAATATATTATGCTATGATCACTACTTCCTACAGGATCTTTTACTCAGAGGTCATTACCCATTACCAGATCCAATATAGCCAGCTCCCTGGTTGGCTCCATGACATATTGCTCTAGGAAATTGAGTTTATTGTTGCAGCTACCCTTTTCAATTTGATTAACCCAATCAGCTTGAAGATTAAAGTCACCCATAATTATTGTTTTATTCTTTTTACACACTCCCATTATTAATTGACTTACTGCCTTTCCTACAGAGAGCACTTTAAAGCAGCATTTTGGGGTGCAACTGGCAATGAAATGCTGCTGCAAAGACATTTTGCATGAAGTAACAGGCACCCAGTTCACCGATTCATCCAGGCTACATCTCAAAGTGGTTCACTAGCTCTCTTAATTCTTGCTCATCTCGAGTCTAGCTTGCCTTTTTGTGCTTCTCCACTCGGCTAGAGCTAACAGACTCACAGACACAAAGCCAGGAAATGTATCAGGATTGTCAGCAGCCCTCAGTCAAGTGAGCAGAGTGGGGTAATGAGATTTGAGTGAGCAGGATTCTGGGAGAAGTCAGCTCACTTACCACAACTGAGAAGGTGATCACAGAGTACCCTATCTTGTCCTTTTACAGTCACAGAGTCATACAGATCTACTGCACAGAAATAACCTGTTCAGCCCCTTGCCTCTGCGCCAGGCAAAGACAACCACCTAACTATTCTAATTGCATTCACCAGCACTTGGCCCATAGCCTTGTATGTATTGGCGCTGCAAGTACACATCTAAATACCACTTCAATTATATGTCAGTTTCAGCCTCTCCCACCCTGACAGGCAGTCAGTTCCAGATTCCCACCTACCTCTGAATCAAAGAATTTTTCTTCACATCCCCTCCGAACCTTCTGCCCCTTCCCTTAAATCTATGCCCCCATGGTCATTGATCTCTCCATCAAAAGGAAATGTTTCTCCATGTCTACCCTATCTATGTTCCTCTTACTTTTATACATTTGATTTATGTCATTCTCACAGTCAGCCATTTCTCCAAGTTTGTTACCACTACCAAAAGTGAAATTTTACGTTCCTTGTTTACAACCCTTCAATATAAATCACAGCCCTTTGACATAGCTCATGGTTTACTGATTACTTTTTATTCTTGCTGGCATTGATTTTTATTTTTCTACTTCCAGCAATTCATTTGTTGCTGTTCTGTTCACTTCATGATACAAATAACCCAAACTCTTTCAGTGTCTATCCCACTTATCTGATGCTCTTGTCCACTGAAAATCCTCTCGTATGTTAACAATGCGCTGACTCCGTCCACTCCTTCTTCAATCGCCAGTTCCAGTCTGTCTTGATAGAATTTTGTCAACTGGTACAGCTGGTGATCTTTACACTTTGTCAACAACTCAGTGATTGTGGAGTTTGGATCTGTGAATCGATGAATATTGATATTCTCTACCTAGTCAGCTATAATTCCTCCTATAAAGGACAACTGAATTCTATCTGAATCCCATCAGCAATCACATCTGATATAAACCAGAAATTCCTGCATTATCACTTCCTTTGAAAAATGGAAAAGAAATTGTCAAACTCTGTTTACCTTTATTTTATTGATTCCAACTTCTCCTGGTCATGCTCATATCTCCAAATGCTCACTGATTTAACTTCAAAATACACAGATATCCTCAAAGGTCTTCAAGATCGATAAAGAAACGTACTGTTCACTTTCTATTCGTTAAATGTACATATATAGATTCTCCTGTGATATAATTCCTGAAAACACCATTGTATTCTTAAAGACTCAATGAACACTTTATTGGATTCCTCAATTCTTTTTCGGTTGTCCTCTTTGGGAGCAATAGGGTCACTTATATTCAGGGTCAGGTTTATCCTACACTTGAGGGAATCTACGTTATATGTTATGATCCTGGGTACTTGCAATTTTGCTATCTCCAGCAAGGAATAGTAGCAAAAAAATTGAACTACCAGCTACTTACTAAAGACTTCAGCCCACAGAGCAATGTTTGACAGGTTAATGCTGGGAAGGTGTTCACCTCACGGGAGACTCTAAGTTTAGAGGGCATAGTCTCAGAATAAAGGAGTGCCAACTTAAGATTGAGATGAGGAGGAATGCCCTCTCTCTTGCAGCTGTATAGAACTTTAGATTGGCCGTTTTTGGAATATTGTACACTGTTTTGTTTGCCACCCTACCTGAAGGATATGTCGGCTTTGGAGAGGGTTTGGGTGGAATGCTTTTCGGAGGGTCAGCGTGGACTCGATGAGCTGAATGGCCTATTTCCACATTGTTGGGATTCTATAATTCTGTGGTATCCATAACCTTCCAAACCAGACAACATTCTAGCCTATTCCCATAACTCTACATTTCTCATGGCCAATCCACCTAACCTGCACATCTTTGGACTGTGGGAGGAAACTGGACCACCCAGAGGAAACCCACGTAAACACAGGGAGAACGTGTAAACTCCACACAGATGGTCACCAAAGGTTGAATCGAACCCGGGTGCCTGGATGGCAACAGTGTTAACCACTGAAGAGAGATAGGACAAACTTGGTTTGTCTTCACTTGCATGTTGAAAGATGAGGTCGACCTGATAGAAGTTCACAAAATTATGAGAGGCATGGATAGAATGGATAGATGTACTATTTTGTCCAGGGCAAAAATTTCAATTACCAGGGGATATAGGTTTAAGGTAAAAAGGGGTAAGTTGAAAAGAGATGTCAGAGGTAAGATGTTTACAAATTTTAAAAAAAATTAAAATTTTATTTTTGGAAAGGTAAGTGCCTGGAACGTGCTGCCAGAGGAGGTGGTGGAGTCGGAAACAATAATAATTTTTAAGACGTATTTTGATATATATATAAATAGGCAGGGAAGAGAGAGATATGGGTGGAGTAGAGGCAAAAGAACTTAAGTTTAGAAAGGCATCATGTATTGGCACAATTCTGATGGGCTGAGGGGCCTGTTCCTGTGCTGTACAGTTTTTGCTTTTTTTCTCTCTGAGGGTTATGAGTCTTTGGAACTCCTTGTCAAACCTAGCTGTGGGGGTAGAGTCCTTCAGTATATTTAATGCTGAGATAGAGAAGTTCTTGATTAGTCGGGGAATCAAAGGTTATAGGGAAAGGGCAGGAAAGTGGGCATGAGAAATATTGGATCAGCCATGATCCTTTTGAATGGTAGAGCAGAGTCAGAAGTCTGAATGACCTACTCCTGTTCTTATTTCTTATGGTCTTGTTTATTAGACTGGAGTCAACAAAGCACCAATATTACCCATTTTGTACTTTAACATTTAGAAAATACCAAGAGTTGCTAAAACTTACCACAGAGACCATGGTCAAAGACATTACAAATTGCTCATTAAAAGGCAGGGCACCCCATACCAGTTCCATGGATTTTCTCAGCAGTCACAAAGAAGTCACTAACATAGTTTAAAAACTGTCTCTTCCTCACAAGTTCAGCCGTGCTGTCTCTCAAGTGAGTAAGGCAAGGCTGGATGGCCTCCACTTTAATCATCAAAGAATTCCTACGGCGCAGAAAGAGGCTATTCGGCTCATCCAGTCTGCACCTATCCTCCAAAGAGCCTCCCATCCGGATTCAGCACCTGTTCCTGTGCTGTACTGTTCTTTGTTCTTTGAAGCTGGATAGGTGTTTGAGGTGACATGGGGAAGCATTTTAATGATAGTGACCACAACACTGTACATTTTAAGCTTGTTATGGAAAAGGAGAAAGATGGTCTGCACAAAGAGCTTGTGGATTGAGATAGAGCAGACTTTATTAAAACAAGGCAGGATCTGGCCAAAGTAGACCGGAACAGCTACTTTAGGTAAATCAACAGCAGAACAGTGGGAAGTTTTCAAAAATGTACTGTGGGAGGTATAGGCCCAGGACGTTCCCTTTAAGGTGAAATATCAGATTAACAAGCCCCGAGAATTATGGATGCCCAGGAATATTCTGCACTAGATAAAAATGGAAGAGAGATGTATAATAGGTACAAAGGGAGCAAAATAATGGAGGCCCTGAGGAGTATAGGACGTGCAAAGGGAGCTCAGAAAAGCAATTAGGAGAGCAAAGAGGGAGTATGAGAAAATGCTGGCAGGCAGGATAAGGGAAATCCCAAGATATTCTACAAATATACCAAAGGGAAGAAAATAACCAGGGGAAGAATAGAGCCTATTAGGGACCAAGGGGGAAATCTGTACATGAAGTACAAGACATTGGCGGATTATTAAATGAATACTTCACTCGGGACAGTCTTTACTCGGGACAGCACAGAATTCAAGAAGATGAACTGTGAGGTTCTTCAGCAGAATAATATAAGAAGTGAGGAGGCATTGCGGGTTTTGGTGGGTTTAAAAATGGACAAATCCCCAGGTCTGAATGAGTTGTATGTCAGGCTGCTGTGAGAGACAAGAGAGGAAATTATGGGGGGCCCTGACCCAACTTTTCAAATCATCAGTGGCCACAGGGGATGTGCCAGAAGACTGGTGGACAGCTAATGTGGTTCCATTTGACAAGAAAGGTAGTAGAGGACATGTGTTTAAGGTGAGGCGCAAGTGGTTTAGAGAAAATCTGAGAAAGGTTTGTTTTCACACAGAGGGTAGTTGGAATATGGAACTTTCTGCCTGAGAGGGTGGTGGAGGCAGATCCTCACAACATTTAAGAAGCATCTGGAGAAGTATCTAAAAAGCCAGGGCATAGTAGGCTATGGACCAAGTGTAGATAAATAGGGTTTGTATAGTTTGGTGTTTGTTGGTCCACATAGACATTGTGGGCTGAAGGGTCTGTTTCTATACTTTATGACTCTAGGACTTTATGATTGCAGCCACTCAGCCACACTGCTGCTAAGAACCACCCTCCACTGAGAGACAGCTGCAGTTCAACTTCACTGAGCTGACGATATCCCAGGGCTCCTCTGACTTCAATTTCCAAATGACAGGGTTATCAACTACTTCATAGACCTACCTGAGCTGTAACCGTAAGCCTCTTTCTGATATTTGGAGATCTTTCAAATCTTCTGATTTAGTTTAATATTCAGGTTGGGTGAACTTTCATCTATCTCTTTCTTTCATCAAATCAGTTTTCACTCTGGGATATGTCTTATCCAGTATTGCCATCAACTAGGATCATAACATTTTCGAACTTGTTTCCAATTTTGTTAATCCTTTCATACAGTTTTCCAAATGCTTAAATGAGTTTGATTGGCTTTTTTTCAGATTCATTTGCTGAAGCCTTGTGCAAATACAGGTGTGGCAATACCCAGTGGTATTATTGTTTGACTGTTAATCCAGAGACCCAGATAATGTTCTGGGGACCTGGGTTCAAATCCTGCCATGGCAGATGGTGGAATTTGGATTCAAAAAATATCTGGAATTAGGAGTCAAATGAAATGAATTAGGAGTCCAGGAAACCATTTTTGATTGTCAGGAAAAACCCATCTAGTTCACTAAGTGAAGGGAATCCTTGAGGGAAGGGAATCCTTACCTGGTCTGGCCTAATGTGACTCCAAACCCACAACAATGTAGTTGAATCTTAACTGCCCTCTGGAACTTAAGGCTGGGAAATAATTGCTGCCTTATCCAATGGCGCTCTCATCCCATGAACGAATATAAAAAAAGTTTAACATTGTTACATGGGTATTCCATCCATTTTGTAACTGATATCTCCAAAGGCTCCTCCAACGTACTTAGTGAATTTTTCTTGCTAATTTCACAGACTGGATCTGCTCTCAATGCCTCACCTTTTATGTTTTCCCGTTTGCATCAGAGTTAAAGAATCCCATTTTCTTTTCACAATGTTGTTCTAATCATTTCTCCATTTTGGTTTATAATTCTGCTCAAGTATTCTGCTCAATTCCTGTGTCCCACCTGCTTCTCATCCCTGCACAACAGAGTACTGTCCTGCTCTTTGATGTCTGATACTTGTGATTGGACACCTTTCCTGACTTAATGTGTCCATTCACATTTGGTCCCCAGCACTGGGTGTCTATTATAAATTTAAAAAAGGAAGTAGATAAAAAATAAAGCACAGATCCGGCAGCACATTCTAGACTGAGAAACAGAGTTCCTGTTTCAAATTCAATAATACTATTGATTGGAAAGTTACGGCGCTGAGGGACTTGCAGCACTTGTCACTGTGATGGCTCTCTGGATAGTCACATAATTGTTCTTCCTTTCTGTGTGAGCTGCAGGTAAGAATCATATACTATAGAAACAGGCACTTCAGCCCACCATGTCTATGCCAATTAACAAACACCAAACTACAGTAATCCCATTTACCTACACTTGGTCCCTGACATTTTAAGTGCTTGTTCAGATGTTTCTTAAATGTTCCACCACCCTCCCAGGCAAAGCATTCCATATATGTACCACCCTCTGGGCAAAAATCTTCTTTTTCAGATCTCCTTTTAAACCACTTACTCCTCACCTTAAACTTTTGCCCTCTGGTCTTAGACATATCTATCATGGAGAAAACCTTCTCACTACTTGCTCTGTCTCTGCCCATCATAATTTTATACACCTCAATCAGATCCTCACTCACTGTCCTCTGCTCCAGGGAAAACAAATCTAGCTATTCAGTCTCTCCTCTTAACTGAGACTTTTCACCCCAGGTAGCATTCTGGTGAATCTCCTCTGCACCTTCTCCAATGCAATCATGCCCTTCTGATTGTGTGACAACCAGAGCTACATACAACATTCCATCTGTGGCATAAGCAATGTTTTATAAAGTCTTAACAAGACTTCCTTGCTTCTGCATTCTATGCCCCAGCTAATGAAGGTAAGCATCCTGTATGCCTTCTTCACCACACTGTCTACTTGTGCCCACAGCTTTAGGGATGTGTGAATTTGCATACCAATATCCCTTTGTTCCTCGGTACTTCCTGGGGACCTACCATTCATTGTGTGCATCCTTCCCAAAATACATCAGCTCATACTTACCCGCATTAAATTCCCTCTGCTGTTGCTCTGCCCAATTTTCCAGCTGATCAAAATCAGACTGTAGTCTGAGACCAACCTCCTCAACACTCCCACCAATTTTTGTGTCATCTGGAAACTTATTAATTATGCCTTCTACATTCACATCTAAATCGATAATATAATAAATAAACATCAAGGGTCCAAGTACCGATACTTCTGGTATGTCACTGGTCACAGGCTTCCAATCACAAAAACAATCCTCCACCATCACTCTGTGCCTGCTGTTTGCAAGTTAACCAGGATCCAGTTTGCCAAATTACCTTGGATCCCATGCGCTCTTTTCTTTCAATCCAGCCTTCCATGTGGGATCTTGTCAAAGGCCTTATTGAAATACACAAAGACCATCAACTGTGCACCAGCTTAGTTAGTCACCTTTCAACATATTCAATAAATTAGTCGGGCAGGATTTCTCTCTGACAAATCCATGCTGACTATTGCTGATCAATCCTTCCTTTCCAAGTGTTGATTAATCCTGTCCCTCAGAATTGCTTTCCAATAATTTCTTTATCACTGACATTAGACTGGTTTGTAATTATCTGGCCTAATCCTGTAGCCCTTCTTGAACAAAGGAACTCAATTAGCTGTCCTCCAGTTACCTGGTGCTTCACCTGTGGCCAGCAAAGTGTTCAATATTTCCATCAGCGTTCCAGCAATCTCCTTCCTTGCCTTCCATTGCAGCCTGGGATGTATCTCATCAGACCCTGGGGATTTATGCACCTTTGTGCCTGCTAAAGCATCTAATACGTCATCCTTATTAATCCTAATGTTTAGAACCTCACCATCTCAACTGAAATCTCCAGCTACAATGCCTTTTTCCTCTGTGAATACACATGACAAGTATTCATTTAAGACCTCACCCACGTCTACTGGCTCCATACTCAGATTGCCACAGGTTTTTCCAGAAGATCAAGACAAACTGTACAGTAAGTACTTTTCTGAACTTACTATCGTCCATTCTCGCTCTTGTTGTGGATGTTGAATTTTCTTCTGTTTGACCTCTCTGTGACACCTATGGCAGGTACTGCCAGATTCTGATCCTCTGTAATAAATATTTTTGTAGGTAAGTAAAATGAAATGTTAAAATAAGGAGACCAGTACATTGTTAAACATCTTTTCTACCCATCTGTTCTCAGATACCAACGGGCAACTCAGTTCCTTGAGGTATTCAGAGATGCCATTCTGATCCTGGTGTAAATACCTCTCACCACCATCTCTGAAGCGCAGTAGGCCTTCTCTTTCACCAGCAATTCCAGGACTTTTTGGTAAGCCCACCCAACCAAGCTTGCTTTCATCTATCCTTCCAGACCACAATAATGTAAACTGAAATTTATAACCTTGGAACATATTAAACATAAAATTATGATTATAAGTGTGTTTCTTGATTTTCATTGGATAAAAATCAAAAGGCAAACTCACCACCATCTTCTCAATTGCTGTAAACAATGGCCAAATGCTGGACTTATTGGTGATACATTGTGCAAGGTATCTCCAATATTAAGATTTACTCACATCCATTATTTGTTTTTATACAGCTGGGCCATATTATATGACTTGTTTATTTGCAAACAATTGTTTAATGTTTCTGATTAGTTGAGACATTATGGCATTTTGTGAACAGATATTCACATCTGCAATATATATCTGGATTCTGCAGGTCTCTGTGTACATGGAGTTATTTCCTGGGTGTTGGTGTTCCGACTTCAATAAATTTGGTCCATGTTACAAGTGGTATCAGGACCTGGGAGATCGACAGTGTAGAAGGTGAAAACATTTTATCACTCACTGGGAATGTTATAATTTAGGTGACAGTGTGAAAGTAAAAGTGGGGAAATGCACAGCATTGACTTGTGAAATATTTCTGAAGGTCTTGGAACATTAGCAACATGACAAACTGATGAATGCTTGAGGTGAGAGAAGAGAAAAACTGGCAAATCATTTTTCACTGATGCTAGAAGAGGGAGGTGTTGAAAAGTTTTGCCTTGTCCACCAAGCCAAAGAAGGAACATGGAAGAGGCAGCAAAGCAACCTCTGTAAACAAGGACTGCAGGGTCTCCTCAGACATGTTGTTTGAGACGGGTTGACCCAATGAAAGATGAGCCAATGAAAGGCGCAAGGCGACAGAGGTGAAAAGCTGTATTTATTTTAATATTCTAGGATGACCCTGTTGCAGGAAATATGGCAATGGTTTCTGTGACCCAACCAGCTCTGATGGTTAGCGGCTAAAGAGTTGTCTGCATAAACGTGCCAACGTGCCTCACATGCAGCTTATCACAGCAGAGGGCCTGGCATGCCAAAATGGGAGATGGTATTCATACTACTGCAGGCAAGGGATCAAAGGTGGAAGTGACAGTGTGATTCATCAGGCAACAGGGGTAGGCAGGCTGAGGCCAGAAGATTAGCCCTCAGGTGGGCTTCGTCCAATGGATTAAGTCAATAGGAACACCAGACAGACAAGAAGTATGCCATTAGGCCTATCCAGCGTGCTCTACTATTCATTGAGACAATTATGGGTTTGACGACACTTTCCTTCATGTCTAAGTTTACCTAAGTTCCCTCATAGATTGTAAATCCATCCAACACAATCCTAAAAATATGCAATAACAAGCTTGCACTGCCCTCTGAGAAAGAGACACCGAAGAGATATCAACTGTCAGAGAACAAATTCCTCCCCTTCTCAGTCTAAATTGGCAGAGCCTATATATTTGAACAGTGCCCACTAATTAGAGTATTCTTTATCACGTCCACGCAAAATCTTATGTTGTCAAACTGACTTTATGACTCAAATATATGATGCTGCAGAAACTGAAGATACAGGAGCACGATTTCCATCTTTAATACAAAAGTTTAACCTGGCTTGATCTCACCGGTTCTATTATCCTTGGGTCACACACTGTCTGACCTCACTGGTTACATCCTCCCCAGGTCACACACTGTCTCATCTGACTATCTCCATCCTGCCCAGGGTCACACAATGCCTGATCTCACTGAATCCCCAGGATCACACACTTTCTGATCTCACTGGCTTATCTCTCTTTCTGTTTCTTGCCCGTGAGCCAATTTCTCATCATGCCAATTCATTATCTCCAAAATCTTACAACTTAACGTTTTGGAGGTGCCTTATTGAATGCCTTCTGGAAGTCCAAATACAACAGATCCACTGATTTCCCTCTGTCCGTGCTGGATGAGGCTTCCTTGGAAAACTCCAATAAATTAGTCAGACATGATTTCCCTTTCATGAAGCCATGTTGACTCTGCTTGATTGGATTATGATTCTCCAATGGTTTTCTTATTCCTTCCTTAATAATTGATTCCAATATCTTTTCAACCATAGATGTTAAGCTAATTGATTTATAGTTACTTGCCTTTTTGGCCTCCCTTCCTTTGTGAATTACAGTGTCACCATTTCCAGTTTTCTGGTAGTTCTATAAATTCTGAAGGGGGGAGGGTGAGCAACTAAAGGTTGAGATCCATATCGGTACTGACATCATAGACAGAAGAAAAGGTGAGGTCCTGCAAAGGGTGTTCAGAGCGTTAGGTAGGAAGTTGAAAAGCAGTACCTCTAGGGTTGTAATCTAGGGATTACTTCTTGTGCCATATGCCAGTGAGGCTAGGAATAGGAAGATAACTCAGTTAAATGCGTGGCTGAAGAGCCTGCGTAGGAGGGAGGGCTTCAGATATGTGGATCATGGGAATGTCTTCCAGGGTAGACAGGACCTGTACGAGAAGAACAGGTTGCACCTATACTGGAAGAGCACCAATATCTTGGCAGGGAGGCTTGCTAATGCCAATTGGGTGAATTTAAACAAGTGTGACAGGTGGATGGGAACCAGAGCAGTAGGTCAGCAAGTAAAATGACCAAGGAGTTATGTACTAAGGCTAGTTCAACTAATTGGAAAAACAGACAGGGAGAGATTATTGAACATGGCAGGATTTAGGGTCTGAGCTGTATTTGCTTCAATGTGAAGACTATGTCAGGTAAAGCAGATGAACTTGGAGTTTGGATTAATACATATGATGTTGTAACCATTACAGAGATTTGGTTGAGAGAGCAACAAGAGCGGCAGTTAACATTCTGCGATTGAGATGTTTAAGGCAAGATAGAGTGGGATGTGGGGGAGTCGCATTACGGAAAAGGGAGAATATTACAGCTGTACTGGGGGAGCACATGTTGGAGGGCTCAGCCAGCAGGGCCATATGGGTAGACTCAGGAATAGGAAAGGTAAAATCAATTTGATGGCATTGTACTACAGGTCTCCCAACAGCCATCAGGGGGATAGAGGAATAGATATGTGGACAGATTATGGATTGTTGTGGTGGGTGATTTTAAGTTCCCCTTATATTGACTGGGACTCGCTCAGTGTCAGGGGCTTGGATGGGGTGACACATTTGTTAGATTTATCCAGGACTGTTTTTTTTTGAAACAATATGCAAATTGTGAAACAAGGGAAGGGGCCAGACCAGACCTAGTATTAGGGAATGAATGAATTAGGTGATTACAGTTTCAGTGGGGGAGCATTTTAGGAAATAATTCGGTAAGTTTAAGTTACTTATGGATAAGGATAAGAGTAGTCTTTGGTGATAGTACTAAATTGGGAGAAGACTAACTACCACAATATTAGGCAGGAACAGGTGAATGTAGATTGGGGGCAGTTGTTTGAGGGTAAATCCACATTTGGCATGTGGGAATATTTTAAAGGCTAGTTGATTAGAGTTCAGGACCAGCACATTTTTGTGAAAATAAAGGATAAGGATGACAAGATTCAGGAACCTTGGACTACAAGAGAAATTGAGAGCTTATTCAACGAGAAAAAGGAAGTATAAGCTTTTAGAAACTGGAGACAGACAGCCCCCTCAAAGAATACTAAGATAGCAGAAAAGAACTCAGACAAGGAATTAGGAGAGCTAAAAGGGTCCATTAACTATGTTTGGCAAGTAGGATTAAGGAAAATGTCATGACGTTATAAAAAGGTGCAAGAGGGCAGCTAGGGAATGGGTAGGTCCGCTCAAGGGCATGGGAGGAAATTTATGTGTGGAGCCGGAGGAAGTGAGTTAAGTTCTTGACAAATACTTTGCATTGGTATTCACAAAGGCTAATTTGAAAGGTTATATTTCCCTGTTCAGCATTTGCAGTAAACTAGACATAACGTGAAACACAATTTCTACGTGAAACATATGACAAGTCAAACCGATCCTTTGGTTTGCTTTGTTTTACTTTTGACCAAACATATCAGAGTGTAGAAGAGAAGGCGTTGGTTCTCAGATTCACACTATGTTCGTCATAACCTTCCAAGCACAAATAATAGAAAACAGAAGGAAAAGGAATGGCTATTAGAACAAAATTGCTGTAAAAGCTCAGCAGTTCTGGCAGCATCTGTGAAGGAGAAAACAGAGTTAACATTTCGGGTCCGGTGACCCTTCCTCAGAACTGATGGTGGCTGGGAAAGCATCAGTTTATATGCAGAAAATAGGGAGGTGGGTGGGGTAGGGAGTAAACGATAGGATAGAGCCCAAAGAGAGAGAAAGACAGTTGGACAGACAAAGGAGTTGCTAACGATCAGGCTGGGAGGGTGAGTAGTTGTTAATGGGGACTGTTAGTGAAGAACAACAGGGGGTGTGTAATGGCAGGCTATGTGGTAACAAGGCCTGGTGTGTGGGGTGGGGGGCTGGACATGGGAGAGTTTAGGCCCTAAAATTATTGAACTCAATATTGAGTCTGGAGGGCTGTAGGATTCCCAAGCGGAAAATGAGGTGTTGTTCCTTCAGCTTGTGTTGGGCTTCGTTGGAACACTGCAGCAAGCCAGAGACAGAGATGTTGGCCAGGGAGCATTGAAGGTTGAAGTGGCAGGCGATAGGTAGTTCAGGGTCTTTTTTGCGAGCTGAACGTAGATGCTCTGTGAAGCTGTCGCCAAGTCTACGCTTCATTTCCCCAACTTTATTTTTGTTCCTGATTTACAGCATCCGCAGTTCTTTTGGTTTTTAAAGGAATGGCTATATCAGTTTGTGTAACATGGACGGGGTTGGGGGGGTTGGTGGTGCGGGAAGACACGAGAGATAAGATAAATCAGAAAACAAAGGCATTGAATACAGGCTGGGAAACAACATGAACCTTGCCTTCATCGACTCAGCATCCGTGTGCAGCTTTCCACTTCTGTCCATCTGAGTTCATTGTCACCAGTCCTAATGTTGTTCCTGGTTTTATTTAAACAAATCACAGTTCAGTAGTTGGAGCTGTTTTTTGTAATGTGATATTTGTGTTGCATCTTGCTGAGCTGAAAGGCCTCAGGGTGTGCTGTAATGATGCAAGCGGTAACAAGTTGTACAGCTGCATGAACACAGCAGGCCAAGCAGCATCATAGGAGCAGGAAGGCTGACATTTCGGGCCTAGACCCATCATCAGTAATGGGGGAGGGGAAGGGGGTTCTGAAATAAATAGGGAG
>NW_025966899.1:0-12356 GCF_021869965.1 Rhincodon typus | reverse complement strand
CTCCCTATTTATTTCAGAACCCCCTTCCCCTCCCCCATTACTGATGATGGGTCTAGGCCCGAAATGTCAGCCTTCCTGCTCCTATGATGCTGCTTGGCCTGCTGTGTTCATCCAGCTCTACACCTTGTTATCTCAGATTCTCCAGCATCTGCAGTTCCTACTATCTATGACGCAAGAGGTACTGTTCAAATGAATTCTTCACCAAACCAGTCAAACTTGTTCAACTGTGAACTAAGCAAATTTCTTAAGAACCGCCGATGCTGGAGTCAGAGATAACACAGTGTGGAGCTGGAGGAACACAGCAGGCCAGGCAGCATCAGAGGAGCGGGAAAGCTGACGTTTCGGGTCGGGACCCTTCTTCAGAAATGGGAGAGAGGAAGGGGAGAAGAGGGGAAGGAGGATCTGAAATGAATAGAGAGAGGTGGGGTGGGGCTGGGGAAGGCAGGTAGGATGGCGATAGGTGAGTGCAGGTAGGCAGAGGTGGGGATTGGTCAGTGAGGTGGGAGGAGCGGATAGGTGCGAGAGATGACGGACAGGTCGGGGAGGTGGGGGATGAGAGAGAGGGTTGGTCAGGGGGTGAGGCCAGGGCTGGGGAGAATTTGAAACTGGTAAAGTCCGTCGCAGACCTTACAGCGTTCCTAAAACTGTAGCCACGGAGATGTGGTGGTGACAGACCATGGCAGTGTCCGGGGCCCAGCACGAGCCAGAATGGCAGCAGCAGCAAGTGGCGATCGGAGGCCGATGGCAAAGGACAGTGGCGGGGCGGTCAGTGGGAATGCAGCGGATCAGGGCTGAAGCCTTGTGAGCAGCGGTGAAGCCTGGCTTGCCTGAGGGGCTCTTAACCCAGCGCAGGGGAAAGCGATCCCTCTTGGGGAAACCCAGCTTGGAGCATCTTCTGGCCCATGGCTCAAGTAAGGACTGTAATGTTTGACATTTTAACTTCCTTAAGTTTTCCTACTTTAATGCTAAGAAGACTGCAGTGCTGAACTTTTTAGCATGGCTTTATTTCTATATTTCTGTAATTAAGATATTGTGCCTAGGTACTGTGTCCGTAAGATGTGCGGCAACATTGTGCACTTTTCACTGTACTCTAGTACCACGGACCTGAGTGCACGTGACAATAAAATCTAAGTCTAATCTGGATAAATTTGAGGTGATGCACTTCAGAAAGCTGAATGGAAATTTGATTGAAGTTTTTCATAATCATGAATGGTCTGGATAGAGTAGATAGGGAGAAGCTGTTACTGCTCATAGAAAAATGAATGAGAAAGCATAGTGATGTATAGACAAAGCAAGGGTGAAACGAATATATAAATTAGGATCCGGAACATGCAATTTAGTCCTTCAGCCCACTCTGCCATTTAACATGATCATGGCTGATCTCCTTTCTCGCCAGCTCCCCACAGCTCTTTATCTTGCTTTTCATCTGAAACATATTTTTTCCTTTATTCATTCACGGGATGAGGGTGTCGCTGGCTAGGCCAGCATTTATTGCCCATCCCTAAATACTCAGAGGGCAGTTCAGAGTCAACCACATTGCTGTGGGTCTGGAGTCACATGTAGGCCCAGACCAGGTAAAAATGGCAGTTTTCTTCCTTAAAGGACATTAGTGAACCAGATGGGTTTTTCCAACAATCACCGATGGTTTCATAGTCATCATTAGATTCATAATTTCAGATATTTATTGAATTCAAATTCCACCATCTGTCATGGTGGGATTCGAACCTGAGTCCCCAGAATGTTACCTGGGTCTCTGGATTAACAGTCCAGCGATAATACCATGAGGCCATCACCTCCCCCTATCTGAAAGATGTCTATTTCTTTAATTAATCTGTTGATTGATTCTGGCTCCGTTCCACAGATTCACGACCCTCTGAGAGAAGTAGTTTCTCCTCATTTCAGTTTTGAACCCTACCTCCTCTCACTCTAATACTAATGACCTCTTATTTGAGACTGTCCCACAATGGTGGGGAGGGGCTGGACATCTGTTCAAACTTATTCATCCCTTTAGCATTTTATATAACTCAACCAGATCTCCTCGTTCTTCTGAACTTTAGCAAGTATAAACCCAAATTCCTTGTATGACAGGTTTCATTTTTGGAATTAATCTGGTGAACCTCCTCTGAACTGCCTCCAGTGCCACCACATCCTTTCTCAAGTACGGAGACCAAAACTGGACGCAGTATCTCCAGGTATGGTCTCACCAATACCTTATATAATTGCAACAACAATTCTTCACTGCTACGATCCAGTTTATCTGCATTAAATGTCAGGATTCCATTGGCCTTTCTTATTATATGCTGCATCTGCATACCCACTTTCTGCGATTCATCCACAAGGATGACCAGATCCCTCAGCACTTTGAATCCACTTCCCATTTAAATAATAAATTATTATTTTTCCAGTCAAGAAGGATAACCACACACTTATCCACATTAAATTCCACCTGCCAGATTCTGGGCCATTCTCATAGCCTATCAATATCCATCTGTCTCCTCATCGCAGTCTGCTTTCCCATCCATTTTAGTATTATCCATGAATTTCCCTTTTACCTTGTCCCTTTTACATAGATGGTAAATAGTTGAGGTCCGAGAAGTGAATCCTACAGCTCCCCACTAGTTAACAGTTCGCCATCCTGAGAAGGACCCATTTATCGCAAACCTCGGCTTTCTGTCAGTCAGACAATCATATGTCCAAGCCAATACTCTACCCTCTAACCCCTGGGATCTGAACCTCTGGATCATTGGCCTGTGGGAGGAAACTGGAGCACCCCAGCAGAAATTCAGACAGATACAGGAGGATGTGCAAACTCCATGTGGACAGTCACCCAAGGCTGGAATCAAACAGAGGTCACTGACGCTGTGAGGCAGCAGTTTTTTTTAATATTCATTCATGAAATGAGAGCGTCACTGGCTAGGCAGCATTTATTGCCCATCCCTAATTACCCAGAGGGCAGTTCAGAGTCAACCACATTGCTGTGGGTCTGGAGGTCTAGAGCTGCTTGTAGGCCAGATCAGGCAAGGATGGCAGTTTCCTTCCCTAAAGGACATTAGTGAACCAGACAGGGTTTTCTGACAATCGACATGGTCATCATTAGTCTCTCAATTCCAGATATTTATTGAATTCTAATTCCACCATCTGTCCCTGGAACAATACCTAGGTCTCTGGGTTAAGAGACCAACGATAATGTCACGAGCCATCATCTCCCGTAGCAGAAGTGGTGCTAACCATTGTACCACCATGCCACCCAGAGGAGTTTTGTTTAATTGCAGGTACTTCCTTTTTGAAATATTTAGACAGCGTGCAATTTTAAACCACACTAGGAGAGTGTGGCACTTGATAAATTTGCGTTTTCAGGATAAAACTAGTCTGGTTCCAGATTAAAACTCTGACAGATTCTGAACAAGGCCTCACACCTATGTTCAGGGGTTGACCTGACATGTCACCCCTTGTGTATTTGTCTCATTTTTAAAATTCATTTGTGGGATGTGGGCGTCGCTGGCTGGCCAGCATTTCTTGCCCATCCCTAGTTGCCCCTGAGAAGGTGGTGGTGAGCTGCCTTTTTGAACCGCTGCAGTCTTCCTGCTGTGGGTTGACCCACGATGCTATTAAGGAGGCAATTCCAGGATTTTGACCCAGCGACAGTGAACGAACAGTGATATATTTCCAAATCAGGATGGTGAGTGTATATATAACTGCTGCCCTTGTCCTTCTAGATGGAAGTGGTCGTGGGTTTGGAAGGTGCTGTCCGAGGATCTGCAGTGCATCTTCTAGATAGTAGACACTGCTGCTACTGAGCATCGGTGGTGGAGGGAGTGAATGTTTGTGGATGTGGTGCCAGTCGAGTGGGCTGCTTTTTCCTGGATGGTGTCAAGCTTCTTGAGTGTTGTTGGAGCTGCACTCATCCAGGCAAGTGGGGAGTATTCCATCACACTCCTGGCTTGTGCCGTGTACATGGTGGGACAGACTTTGAGGAGTCAGGAGGTGACTCCTCAAAGCCTGTCCACCATGTACACGGCACAAGTCAGGAGTGTGATGGAATATTCCCCACTTGCCTAGATGAGTGCAGCTCCAAAAACACTCAAGAAGCTTGACACCATGTTGTAAGTTTGGAAAATTTGCCCAAACACTGATGAAACATTTAATTATCTCAAGGCAGTGACTTCAAACATTCTGCAATTTTCATCTGAATCAATCAAAACCTGCATCTCCCTTCTAACAGAGTTCTCCACAACATGCTTCTGCAAAGCAAGCTAACATGTCCACAATGCAGGAATGTATGAATGAAATCAGCTTTTGGGACATTTCCACCTGTCTAGACACATTACAGCGTGGTATGGCAACCGCACTTCTCAAGACCAAAAGAAACTGCATAAGAGCTGTGAAGACAACCCACTACATCATGCACACCAGCCTCCCATCAATTGACTCCATCTATACTTCCCCCTGCATCAGGAAAGCAATCAACATAACCAAAGATCCCTTCCACCCCAGTTGTACTCTCTTCCAACCCCTTTAGTATGATCAGCGTGTAAAGCACGTAAGGCAACACTTTTCACTGCGCCTGGGTACATATGACTGTAATAAATCAAATCAAAACCTCCAGCCCCTACAATACTGCCTACATCTGGAACATCCTCCAGTCTCTTCACCCCTCCCTATCTCTGTAACCTTTGCCAGCTCTTACGCACACCTCTATCTCTGTAACATCTTCCAACCCTGACATCCCTCCCTAGCTTTCACTTCCTCACAGCCCCTACACCTCGCCTTATCATTTTCATCCTCCAGCAATATAGGGACTGACTAGTTCCGAGATGAGAGTGATATTTGGGATGAGGTTCCAATCTCCGTTGAGAATCGGTTCTGGTATTTTATCAGTTTAAATAAGTTCAAACTTCCACAAAATAAATCTCTGGAGCATTAATTCCTCATTACCTGAAACCATCAGTCATTGCAAGAGGAACAATTTGAGACTAACGTTTTAAAGCTCACCACCTTCTGTCTGATCACCTTTTCACATGTAATGTTCTCTCTTTAAAGTGAAGTGTTTAGATCTTCTATCTGACGCATTCACTCCTAGACAGATCAGAGAGAGAGAGACAAAGCAGTCACCTTGTTCCCTGTGTTCACTTGTGCAGCCTCATGCCTCAGGCTAAGCCAGTTCATAAACAAATGAACAAATGAAAAAGTACAGCCAAGGAACAGGCTCTTCAGCCCTCTAAGCCTGTGCCAACTATCATGTCCTAATTAATCTAAAAACAAACCTGCCATTTTTCAATCCGTATCCCTCTATTCCCTCCATATTCATGTACGCCTCTAGTTGTCTCTTAAATCTCTTAAATGAGCCCGCTTCCACCACCTCTTCTGTTAGTGCATTCCAGGCTGCAGTAAAAACTTTCCTCGCACATCTCCCTTAAACTTTCCCCCTCTGACCTTGAACCTGTGCCCCCTTGCAATTGAAACTTCAACCCTGGGAAAAAGCCGCTGACTGTTCACCCCATCTATGCCTATCATAATTTTGTAGACCTCTATCAGGTCTCCTCTTAGTCATCGCTTTTCCAGTGAAAACTATCCTAGTCTTTTTAACCTTTCCTCTTGTCAATGCCCTGGAGACCAGGCAACATCCTCGTGAACACTCTCAGTACTCTCTCCAGAGCTTCCACATCCTTTTGGTAGTGTGGTGACCAAAACTGCACACAGTACTCTCATTGTGGCCTAACAAGGGCCTTATATTGCTACAATATGTTTGCCAATGCTTGTACTCTATGCCCCGGCTGATGAACGGGACTACCTGTATTGCCACTTTTAGGGAACTGTGAACCTGCATGCCCAGACCATCTGAATGTTAGTGTTCCTAAAGGTTCTGCCATTTACAGTATAATTCACACCTAAATTTGATCCTCCAAAATGCATCACCTCGCATTTGTCAGGATTAAACTCCATCTGTCATTTCTGTGCTCAAGTTGCCAATCTATCTACATCTTGTTATATCCTTTCACAATCATTGGCACTATCAGCAACTCCATCAACCTTTGTGTCATCAGCAAACTTGCTTATCAGACCACCCACATTTTCCTCCAGATCGTTTATGTCCACTACAAACAACAAAGGACCTAAGACTGACCCCTGTGGAACCCCACTAGTTACCGGTCTCCATTCTGAAAAACATCCTTCCACCACTACCCTCTATTTTATATGACCAAGCCAGTTTTGTATCCATCTAGCCAGCCCACCCCGAATCCCATGTGATTTTACTTTTTGTACAGTCTGCCACGTGGGACTTTATCAAATGCCTTACTAAAATCCATATAAACTACATCCACAGCCCTTCCCTCATCAATTATCCTCGTTACCTCTTCAAAAAATTCGATCAGGTTGGTGATGACCTTCACCGGCCAAAATCATGCTGCCTGTCGCTAACTAGTCCATTTTCCTCCAAATGCGCATATATCTTGTCCTTCAGTATCTTCTCCAAGAGCTTCCCCACCACAAATGTCAAGCTCACAGGCCTATACTTTCCTGGATTATCCCTGCATCCTTTCTTAAAGAAAGGAACAACATTCACTAATCTCTAGTCCTCTGGAACTTCAGTTGCGGTCAATGAGGATGTGAAGATATGTGCCAATGCCCCAGCTATTTTCTCCCTTGCCTCTCTGAGTAACCTGGGGTAGGTCCCATCTGGTCCTGGGGTAGGTCCCATCTGGTCCAAGGGACTTGTCTATCTTAATGCAATTTAGGATTCCCAAAACTTCCTCTTTCAATATGTTGACATTCTCTAGAGTATTCACACACTCATCCCTGTCCTCAACGTTAGTCATGTCCTTCTTCTTGGTGAAAACTGATACAAAGTACTCATTAAGGATCTTTCCCACTTTCTTTGGCTCCACGCACAACTTCCCTCCTTTGTCCTAGAGGAGGCCTAATCTTTCCTTGCTACCCTCTTTCTTCTAATATATGCACAAAAAGCCTTGGGATTCTCCTTGACCCTATTTGCTAAAGACATTTCATGGCCTCTTTTTGCCTTCCTAATAATGCATTTAAGTTCCTTCCTAATTTCTCTGTACTCCTCCAGGGCTTTGTCAGTTTGTAGCAGCCTAGACTTTTTGTATACCTCCATTTTAGTTTTGACTAACTTTACAATTTCCTTTGTCATCCATGGTTCTTGAATCCTGCCATTCCTACCCTTTAGTTTTGCAGGAACATGCACGTCCTGCACTTTAGTCAATTGGTCTTTAAAAGCCTCCCACAGGGTAGATTTGCCCTCAAATAACTACTCCCAATCCACATTCTCCAATTCCTGTCTAATTTGGGTGTGATTGTCTCTTGCCCAATTAAACACCATCACCCAAGGGCCACTTGTGTCTTTTCCCTTAACAACTCAAAATCTTATGGAGTTATGGCCACTAAGCCGGAAATGCTCTCCTACTGAAACATCAATCACCTGTCCTGGCTCATTCCCGAGGACCAAGTCTAATATGGCCTCCTCCTAGTTGGATTGTTAACATACTGCCTCAAGATGCCCTCCTGGATACAACTAACAAATTGCTCTCCATCCGAGCCCCTGGCTCTAAGGGATTCCCAGTCAATAAGCGGAACATTGAAGTCACCCACTGCAACTACCCTGCTCTTTTCACACTTTTCCAGTATCTGACTATATATCTGCTCCTCTGTCTCCCATGGGCTGTTGGGAGGTCTATAGAAAACCCCCAATATTGTGATTTCACCCTTCCTATTCCTGAGCTCCACCCATAATGCCTCAATGCAGGATCTCTCCGATGTGTCCTCCCTCAACACAGCTGCGATGTGATCCCTAATCAGCAATGCAACTGCCCCCCACCCCTTTTGTTTCTCCTTTCTGTACTGTCCAAAACAGCAATATCCAGGAATGTTAGCTGCCAGTCCTGTCCCTCCTTTAACCATGTCTCTGCAATGGCAACAACATCATAATTCCACGCAGTAATCCATGCTCTTAGTTCATCAGACTTATCTGCCATACTTCTTGCATTAAAGTAAATGCATTCCAGTCCCTCTGAGCCCCACAACTTCCCTGTGCCTGTGCCTGTGCCTGCCCTTACTCTGTGCTATGCATATTGTGATTTCTGGTGTCTTGCTGCAATGTACAGGCTGAGGGTCACACTTGTTCTGTGAGGTAACACCTTGACCTGTCCAGTTCAAGGGTCCTCACTGCGATCAAACAAGGAATTACTAAAACCCTCATATTTCTGTCATTAAAATATTGATATTGCAGAATTCACAAAGCAGTTTCAGACATGTTCACAATAGGGTAAACGGGTGCTGGGACTGTCATGATACTGTGTGCCTTCTCTTGGTAAAACCCAGTAATTATTTGTCACTATTTCCACTCACTATTGATCACCAAGGGCTGGAAGAAGCTGTTCAGTGACGGAAATGAGAATTAGGATCAATTGCTACCCTTCTCTATATCCACAAAGCCTTCCAGCCCCGATACTTCTCCATATCTCAGTATCCTCCTTACCACTATATTCCAACCTCTCTCTGTAGCGTTGCTATTTAGTGTAACTACTTCCAGCAACTATAGCAGTCCCTTATCTGGAACATCCTACAGCCTGGTCACTCCCCCCGGCCCCCACACACCTCTGTGACCTCCGCCGGCACCTTCACCCATCCTTAACTCTATAAACTTAGGTTCGGGCCAGGGCTGGGGTTAGAGCTCGGGCTGAGGCTAGGGTTAGGCTTAGAATCATAGAATCCCTACAGTGTGGAAACACGTGAAATGGCCCAACAATTCCACACCGACCCTTGGAGCATCCCACCTAGACCCATCCCCCTATAACCCACCTAAGCTACACATCCTTGAACACTACGGGAAATTTTAGCATGGCCAATCCACCCTAACCTGCACATCTTCGGGCTGTGGGAGGAAACCGGAGCACCGGGGGGAAACCCATGCAGACACGGGGAGAATGTGCAAACTCCACACAGTCAGTCACCCAAGGGTGGAATTGAACCCAGGCCCCTGGTGCTGAGGCAGCAGTGTTAACCACTGAGCCACCGTGCTGCCCCAGGGTTGGGGTTGGGGTTAGATCCAGGTTTAGGGATGAGGCCAGGGGTTGGGGTTAGATCCAGGTTTAGGGCTGAGGCTAGGGTTAAAGTTAGGGTGGGGGCTGAGGCTAGGGCTAGGTCTGAGGCTCGGGTTAGGTCTTGGGCTGATGTTAGTGTTAGGGCTGAGGTTAGGGTTAGGTTTAGGTCTGAGGTTAGGGTTAGGGCTGAGGCTGGTGTTAGGGTTAGGCCTGGGGCTGGGGCTGGGGCTGGGGCTGGGGCTGGGGCTAGGACGGTGACTAGGGTTAGGTTTGGGGCTGAGGATAGGGTTAGTGTTGGGGCTGAGTTTAGGGTTAGGGCTGAGGCTAGGGGTAGGGTTCGGGCTGAGGATAGATTTATAGTTAGGGCTGATACTAGGGTTAGGGTTCGGGCTAGGGGTGAGGCTAGGATTAGGATTCGGGCTAGGGATAAGGCTAGGGTTAGGGTTTGGGCTAGGGATGAGGCTAGGGTTAGGGTTCGGGCTGAGGCTAGGGTTAGGGTTAGGATTAGAAGGAGGCTAGGGTTAGGGTTAGGTCGAGGCTAGGGATAGGGTTGGCTCGAGGCTAGGGATAGGGTTAGGGCTAGGGCTAAGCATTTGGTTATTGTTAGGGTAATGGCTGAGGATAGGTTTTGTAGTTAGGGTTGAGTTTGGGTTTGGGTTAGAGTTAGGGTTAAGGCTATGGTTAAGGTTAGGGCAGGGGCTGTGGATAGGGTTAGGTTTGGGGCTGGGGCTAGGATAAGGTTTGGGGCTGGGGCTAGGATAAGGTTTGGGGCTGGGGCAGTGGCTAGGGTTCGGTTTGGGGCTGGGGCTGGGGTTAGGATTAGGTTTGGGGCTGGGGCTAGTGTTAGGTTTGTGCTGGGGCTACGGTTAGGTTTAGGGCCTGGGCTAGGGTTAGGTTTAGTGTTAGGGCTGAGGCTGACGCTAGGGTTAGCTTGGGTGCTGAGGCTGGCGCGAGGGTGAGGGTTAGGGCTGAGGCTCGGGTTGGATTAGTGCTAGGGCTGAGGCTAGGGTTAGGGCTGAGTCTAGGATTAGATTTAGGTCTGAATTTATGGTGCAGTCTGATGTTAGGGTTTGTGTTAGGGCTGAGGCTAAGGTTGGGGTTAGGAATAGGGTTAGGGATGAGGCTGGGGTTAAGGTTAGGGCTGGGGCTGGGGCTGGGGCTCGGGCTCGGGCTAGGGTTAGTGCTGTGTTTAGTGTTAGGGTGGAGGTTAGGTTTAGGTCTGAGGTTAGGGTTTGGGCTGAGGCTGGCGCTAGTGTTAGAGCTGAGGCTGAGGCTGGGGTTAGGGTTCGGGCTGAGGCTAGGGTTAGGGTTGGGTCTGGGGCTGAGGCTAGGGTTAGGGCTAGGGCTAAGTGTCTAGTTATTTTTAGGGAAAGGGCTGAGGATAGGTTTGTAGTTAGGGCTGAGTTTCAATTTGGGTTAGGGTTAGGGTTAGGGCTGAGGCTGGGGTTAGGTTAGGACAGGGGCTATATATAGGGTGAGGGCTGGGGCTGGGGTGAGGATTAGTTTTGGGGCTGGGGCTATAGTTAGGTTTAGGGCTGGGGCTAGGTTTGGGTTTAGGGTTAGGGCCGAGGCTGGCGTTAGGGTTAGGGCTAGGGATGAGCCTGACGCGAGGGTTAGGGCTGGGTCAGAGGTTAGGGCTAGGGTTAGGGCTGAGGCTAGGGTTAGGGCTGAGGCTAGGGTTAGGGCTGAGTCTGGTGCTAGGGTTAGTGCTGGGGCTGAGGCAGCGCTAGGGTTAGGACTGAGGCTACGGTTATGGTTAGGGCTAGGTCTGAGCCTAGGGTTGGGGTTAGGCCTACAGCTGAGGCTGGCGCTAGGGTAAGGGCTAGGGCTCGGGCTAGGGCTGCGGTTGGCGCTCGGGTTAGGGCTGGGTCAGAGGTAAGGTTTAGGATTAGGGCAAGGTCCGAGGTTAGGATTAGGTCTGGGGTTAGGTCAGAAGTTTGAGTTAGGGTTACATTAGAGGTTAGGATTAGGGTTAGGGTTGAAAGTAAGGTTAGGGGCTAGAGTTAGGGTTAGGGATGAGTATAGGGCTAGGGTTAGGGCTGGGGCGAGGATTAGGGCTAGGGCTAGGATTAGGGCTGCGTCTGGGAATAGGGCTGCGTCTGGGAATAGGGCTGAGGCTAGCGTTAGGGCTGAGGCTGGTGCTAGCGTTAGGGCTGGGTCCGAGGTTAGGGCTGGGTCCGAGGTTAGGGCTGGGTCCGAGGTTAGGGCTGGGTCCGAGGTTAGGGCTGGGTCCAAGGTTAGGGCTGGGTCCAAGGTTAGGGCTAGGGGTTAGGATTAGGTCTAGGTAGAGGCTTGGGCTGAGGCTGGCACTAGGGTTTGGGCTACGGTTGAGGCTGGTGCTAGGGTTAGGGCTGAGGCTGAGGCTAGCGCGAGGGTTAGGGCTGAGGCTGAGGCTGGGGTTAGGGTTAGGGATGAGGCTGCCGCTAGGGTTTGGGCTGGGGCTGAGTCTGGCGCTAGGGTTGAGGCTGGCGCTAGGGTTAGGGCTTGTTCAGAGGTTAGGGTTAGGGTTACAGCTAGGTCTGAAGTTAGGATTAGGGCTAGGGTTAGGTCAGAGGTCAGGATTAGGGCTAGGGTTAGGTCAGAAGTTCGGGTTAGGGTTAGGGTTAAGTCAGAGGTTAGTATTAGGGTTAGGGTTGAGGCTAGGGATCGGGCTGAGGCTGAGGCTGGCGCTAGGGTTAGAGTGAGGGCTGAGGCTGGCGCTAGGGTTAGGGCTAGGGCTAGGGCAGAGACTGGCGCTAGGGTTAGGACTTGTTCAGAGGTTAGGTTTAGGATTAGTGCTATGCCAGAGGTTAGGAGTAGGGTTCGGGTTGAGGCTAGGTTTAGGGCTATTGCTAGGTTTAGTGCTAGGGCTGAGGCTGTCGCTAGGGTTAGGATTTGGACTGAGGCTAGGGTTAGGACTGAGGCTAGGGTGAGGGTTAAGGCTGAGGCTAGGGTTAGAGCTGGGGCGAGGGCTGGTGTTAGGGTTAGGATTAGTGCTCTGTTTAGTGTTAGGGTGAAATTTAGGGTTAGTGCCAGGGCTGAGGCTGGCGCTAGGGTTAGGGCTAGGGCTGAGCCTGGCGCTAGGGTTAGGGCTAGGGCTGAGCCTGGCGCTAGGGTTAGGGCTAGGGCTGAGCCTGGCGCTCAGGTTAGGGCAGAGGCTGAGGGTGGCTCTCGGGTTAGGGCTGGGTCAGAGGTTAGGGTTAGGTCCGAGGTTAGGATTAGGGCTAGGGTTAGTTTAGAGGTTCGGATTAGGGCTAGGTAGAGGCTTGGGCTGAGGCTGGCACTAGGGTTAGGGCTAGGGCTGAGGCTGGCACT
>NW_025966898.1:24362-28557 GCF_021869965.1 Rhincodon typus | reverse complement strand
ACATTAACACACACAAATCCACCAGCATGTTTTGTTGGGACTAATTGGGCGAAGGGAACTTAAGAAAGAGAGAGATGGGCTGAATGGCCTACCTCACCGTCCTTACACGGCTCTCCCGCTGGGGGGGGGGTTAATCTGGACTCGGTTCCGACGGAGAAAGCTGAGGGGATTGGGGAGGCATCGGTGGTGGTCTTTCAGGAATCGCTGGGGTCAGGCAGGGTCCCAGAGCACAGGAAAGTGGCCAACGCAACGCCCCTGTTTAAGAAAGGAGGGAACCAGAAGACGGGAAACAATAGGCCGGTCAGCCTGCCCTTGGTCATCAGTAAGATCTTACAGTCCATTGTCGAGGATGAGATTGAGGAGTACTTGGAAAGTGCATGCTAGAACAGGGCTTGGTCAGCACTGAGCAGTCAGAATCCTTTGGAGGAGGTAACGGGTACATTAGACGAGAGAGAGCCAGCGGATGTGATCTGTTTGGATTTCCAGAAGGTGTCACGCAGGAGGCTCTCAATAAAACGGGAGCCCATGATGTGAGGGGCGTGGAGAGAGCGGATAAAATGTGGAGCTGGAGTCCTGATGGAGGGTCCTGAGCCGAAACGTTGACTTTCCTGCCCCTCGGTTGCCTGACCCTGTCTGCTCCACCCGCTTCACGTTTTATCCGCCCCGGCGTCCAGCTTCTGCAGTCCTTGCTACTTCCTGGGCATGAGCCCTTGACGACTGGAGTTCCACAGGGAACACAACTGTTCATGTTATACATTAACAAGGTGGATGAAGGAACGTTCGGAAGGATGATCCCAGGGATGAAGCAAAGGAGAAAGACTGCAGAATGCTATGGTGCAGAGGGACCTGCGGCACTTGATCGCGAAAAGGCTGAAAGTTGCGGAAGTCTTTTTCCAACTGTATAGGCCACGCCACACCTGGAGCACTGTGTATAGTTTATGTCCTGGTGTTGAAACAGGGGGAGCAGTAGCTATTTCGAACAGATTGAGACCGAGACTTCAGGGGTTGATTTCTGAGGAGTGTTACACAAATTCAACCCATTTTTTGCTTGAGTTCAGAAGGTTAAGGGGCGATCTGCTGGGACTCTTCAAGATACCAACAGGAGAAGACAGGGAGGATAAACTATTTCCACTAGTTGCGGACTCTAGAACTGTGGGCAGCACGGTGGCTCAGCGGTTAGCACTGCTGCCTCACGCCGCCAGAGACCCGGGTTCGATTCCACCCTCGGGCGACTGTCTGTGTGGAGTCTGAATGTTCTCTCTGTGTCTGTGTAGAGTTCCCACCCCATAGTGTGCAGGTTAGGGTGGATTGGCCGTGCTAAATTGTCCCGTAGTGCCCAGGGAGGTGCAGGTCAGGGTGGATTGGCCAATGGGAAATTGTCCCATAGTGCCCAAAGATGTGCAGGTTAGGGTGGATTGGCCGTGCTAAATTGTCCCGTAGTGCCCAGGGATGTGCAGGTTAGGGTGGATTGCCCTTGAGAATGCAGGGTTACACGGGTAGAGTATGGGAGTGGGTATGGGTGAGAGGCTTTTTGGAGGGTTGGTGTGGCCTCGATGGGCTGAATGGCCTGAGTTCCCACCGTAAGGCCTCTATGATTAGGGGACATATTCTGAGAACGAGGGCCAGACCCCTCAGGAGTAGATGTTACAATGCACTCCTACAGAAAAAGAGGTGATAGACGGTGGGAACTTATTCCACAAAGGTCAGTGGAGGCTGGATTAGTTGTTAATATTCAATGGGAGATGGATAAACCTTTATTCAGGGATACAGGCCAAAGGCAAGTATAGTTACGCCACAGATCGGCCATGATCTCATTGGATGGCGGAACAGGCTCCACAGGCCGAATGGTCTACACCCCATTCCAATGCCGATGCAGTACATCAATGAGTCAGACAAACAAAAGGAAGCATATCACCCTGTGCCAAGAGACAGTGCACTTCCCAGATTGCATTTTCTCTTCCTGCTCTTTGTTCATCACAAGATTGCACTGGGTTTAGCTCGAAGTGAGGATTGGCTAGCCACCAGAAAACAGAGAGAGTGAGGTCTTTCTCTGGTTGACCAGATGGGGTGCCATAAGTGTTCAGTGCTCAGCCCCGACTCTCTGCGGTCTATATTTTAATGGCTTGGATGCAGGGACAGAAAGTATGCGAGCTAAATAGCCTTAAGGTAGGTGGGACGATGGATAGGTTGCAAAGGCGGAATAAGACATTTAGAAATGGACACGGATAGCTTCGATAAATGGGCCAACAGTTGGCGCTGAATTACACGTGAAGGAATTTCTCCCCGTCTCAGTTCTAAGTTGCCGTCCCTGGTTCTATACTCCCTCAGGCAACGGGGAACATCCTTCCTGTGTTTACCCTGCCTAGTCCTGTTACAACGTTAACATCCCTGAATTCTACTGAAAACCGTCCTAACCGATCCACGCTGGTAAACCTTTGTTACATCTCCCTTCACAGCCAGAACAGCGTTTCTCAGATAAAGGAGGCCAGAGCCGCACACAATGCTGTAGATGTGGCCTCTCCAAGGAGCCCGATGGCAGCGAGACATCCTGGTTGGAAGTTGTTTGATTTCGTTCACTATCATCACGGGAGTTGGGCAGGGTACTTGTCGATTGGGAGGCAGGGGATGAGAATTTGGTGTTTGTAAAATGCTACGGGGAAGGAAAGCATTGCCCGGTCCCTTTAAAAGGTGATGTGCTTAGAGATTTAAAATGAATTCCTGTGAGCAGCACGTACACAGACAGAGCCCGAAGTGAAACATTTGTATGAAAAGGCCGTACCGTTAGCAAGCCAAGCAGCAGTGTTTACAAAGACAACAGGCTTTTGAATTTTGCCAATCAAGTTGAACCAGGCACTTAGATACCCGCAAAAAAAATTAAATTTAAATATGATGGTTTTGACAACACAGGGCCAGTCCTATTGATATGTCATTCAAGGGTAGAAAAAGAAGGGGGCACTTGGACAAAGTCCCAGAGCGAACTGCCATCCACCAGAGCCAGCAACTCTCAAGAGAGAATCCATGGCTCTCTCAGACTCCTTTACGTCTTAGAGAAAGAACCATCTGAATAACAGCGGTACCAAG
Source organism: Rhincodon typus (assembly GCF_021869965.1). Taxonomy (NCBI): domain Eukaryota; kingdom Metazoa; phylum Chordata; class Chondrichthyes; order Orectolobiformes; family Rhincodontidae; genus Rhincodon; species Rhincodon typus. The sequence goes on along the minus strand of NW_025966898.1, from coordinate 25,476 downwards.
GGCACAACTAGTTAATATTCCTGACAGAAGAATCGACGGAGAAGGCGCAGAACATTCCGGAAGACACGGAACCTGGCTGTGATTTCGAGAGCCTAAATTCTATTTTTTTTTGTACATAAGTGGGACTCGTATTTATTGGAACAGCATACCATTGGAATCTTGCTTCATTCGGGGATAGTTAGTAGTTACAAGTGATTTATTTGGGTTGTTAATAATTTGGGTAATTTGTTCACTGTTACAGTAGATAACTAAATTGTTTCTTGTTGATTGTGTCAGGGATTTGTTTTATTTAATCGCTAGAAGTTGCTGAAAGGCAGGTTAAACCACTTTTCACAATCCTTTTACAGATTATAGGGCAAGTTGCTCCTCTATGGTTGTTTTGGGAGTGGGGTTGGGGCTCAAATTTCACTTTATAATTGCTTATGGGCAGAACGGGACAGTGACGCCCCGTGCCTTGGGGTCTGTCTGATGCCGACTCTCCCCCAACCCTGGAGGAGACGCGGCTGTGGTTCAACCGGGACTCGGTGTAGGCCTGGGCTTCCGGCCTGTTCCTGTCCCTTCCCCGACCCAGTTCGCTGTCTCTGACCAGGATGCTTTGCAGGGGGACTTGAAGGGGTGACCCTTTTCGATTTGATTTGTTTTAATTCGTTTTGATCAGACTCTCCTGGTTTCTCTTGGCCTGTTCCGTACCAGCGTAGGGTTTTTTTTTTAAAACGCACGAATCTATTTGAAAAACGAGGCTGACACGGTTCGAATTCTAAGCACGGAGAATGCAAATGCGTTCCGACCGGTTGCAGATCAGCAACGCAGGCAAGGTTAATTTGTATCAGAGATAGCAAGAACTGCAGATGCTGAGAGTTCAGAGGCAACACAGTGTAGAGCTGGAGGAACACAGCAGGCCAGGCAGCATCAGAGGAGCAGGGAGGCAACGGTGGCTCGGTGGTTGGCAATGCTGCCTCACAGCGCCAGGAACCCAGGTTCAATTCCAGCCTCGGGCCACTGTCTGTGTGGAGTTCGCACATTCTCCCTGTGTCTGCGTGGATTTGCTCCCATAATCCAAAGATGCACGGGTTAGGGTGGATTGGCCGTGGGAAATTGTCCCGTAGTGCCCAGG
>NW_025966898.1:10900-24352 GCF_021869965.1 Rhincodon typus | reverse complement strand
CGTGGGAAATTGTCCCGTAGTGCCCAGGGATGTGCGGGTTAGGGTGGGATTGGCTGTGCTAAATTGTCTTGTAGTGCCCAGGGATATGCACATTAGGGTGGATTGGCCGTGGGAAATTGTAAAATGCTACAGGGAAGGAAAGCATTGCCTGGTCCCTTTAAAAGGTGATGTGCTTAGAGATTTAAAATGGATTCCTGTGAGCAGCACATACACAGAGAGAGCCCGAAGTGAAACGTTTGTATGAAAAGGCCATACTGTTAGCAAGCAAAGACAACAGGCTTTTGAATTTAGCCAATCAAGTTGAACCAGGGATGTAGTGCCCAGGGATGTGCGGGTTAGGGTGGATTGGCCAATGGGAAATTGTCCCGTAGTGCCCAGGGATGTGCAGGTTATGGTGGGATTGGCCGTGGGAAATTGTCCCGTAGTGCCCAGGGATGTGCGGGTTAGGGTGGGTTGGCTGTGGGAAATTGTTCCGTAGTGCCCAGGGATGTGCGGGTTAGGGTGGGATTGGCCAATGGGAAATTGTCCCGTAGTGCCCAGGGATGTGCGTGTTAGGGTGAATTGGCTGTGGGAAGTTGTCCCATAGTGCCCAGGGATGTGCGGGTTAGGGTGGGTTGGCCGTGGGAAATTGTCTCGCAGTGCCCAGGGATGTGCAGGTTAGGGTGGATTGGCTAAAGGGAAATTGTCCTGTAGTGCCCAGGGATGAGCAGGTTAGGGTGGGTTGGCTGTGGGAAATTGTCTCGTGGTGCCCAGGGATGTGCGGGTTAGGGTGGGATTGGCTGTGGGAAATTGTCCTGTAGTGCCCAGGGATGTGCGGGTTAGGGTGGGATTGGCCAATGGGAAATTGTCCCGTAGTGCCCAGGGATGTGCGGGTTAGGGTGGGTTGGCCAATGGGAAATTGTCCCGTAGTGCCCAGGGATGTGCGGGTTAGGGTGGGTTGGCCGTGGCAAATTGTCCCGAAGCGTAGAAAAGCGTATGCACCTGATACTCAACCAAGTCAAATGGTGTTTTGATGGAAAATGGAAGGTTGTATTTGGAGGTTTGGAGTTGATTTTATATTTGTTCATTGTAGCTGATGTGACTTTCTGGCGCACAGGTGGAAAGTTTCTTTCCTCTGAAGTGTTCACGAATGCCCAGGATCTGATCAGGATAACTCCGACAATGCCACCATCTTCGTCCCTGGGGCCTTGGCGGATGGAGGCGAGGGGCCTGTCTCCCCGAGCGGTGAGGCCCTCGTCCCTAAAAGGGTTTTCTGGTTTCGGCCCAACTGGGCATTTCTGAGCAGGGGCCTAGTGCCAGAGAGCGTGGGAGAGGGCCTGTGATTTTCTCCTGAGACACCCAGAGTCATCGAGGATGGTGTAATTCATTCCCAGTTCAGGCACGACTGGAGGGAAACTTCCTCCAGCAATCTGTTCCACATGTTCCCTTTTCCCGATCCTCGACGGCGTGGATTCGTCCTTTCCCCCCCACTTCCTTCCTTCCTGTTCGCGGGGGAAGAGACTTGGAAGGAGGGCAGGAGGCAGCGGTTTCAGTTTCACCGGGAAAGGGGGAGGGTAACAGAAAACCGGGAGCAACGGTGAGTCAAAATGGCTGACCCACCGCCCGGTGTGGCCTAGTCCAGGCCGAGGAGCCTTTCCCCAAGTTAGCTGGGACTTCGGCGCGGACCGTGGACTGGGAGGTCGGTGTGCGATCGAGGCGCAGTGCGAGCGAAGCCCTCACCCCCAACTCCGCGCCTAACCCCAGTGAACGACCTCGTTCGGCCCATCGAGTCTGAGACGTTTCTCGCCCCCTCCCCACCCCCCATTTCTCCCCATGACCCTCGGTGCCGCGGTGCGGGTTCCGAAATTCCCTCTCATCCTGCTCCCTGGACATTTCGGTTCCCGGGGAGCGAAGTTAACCAGGTCGGGAACCTCCTGGGCCTGGTTGCTGGCTCACTTTAGGTTATTTGGCCATGACCACCTAGGCGAAGGAGAGCTGAGCGTTTGTGAGCGTTGTAGGGTGAGTTTAACCCAGATTCTGATTTGGCAGCTTCTCCTTGAGGGTGGATTGGGGGGGGAGCCCCCGCTTTGCAGGGGACGGATGTTTGTATATTGTTTTTGGCGTTTTTTCGCTGTTCCTTAGCGACGGCGGGCCGTGGCGGGGTCAGGAAAGATCCGGATTCTGGAAGTGCACTAAATAGAAGCCATCGCATGTTTCCAGCGATCCCAGCTGTTTTCAGGGGCTGTCTCAGAAATCCGTGACCCTCCGGGTCTTTGTAACCAGTGCAAATCGCCCAAACCTGAAGGAGGCCCACCACCAATGGGCAGGTCAGGGCTCTGGGTCAAACTCCCCGGTTTTTTTCCCTCCCACTCCCAGGTTTTCAGGGGGGAGGGGGAGGGGGGTCGTCGTTGCTGTCTCTTTGTTTTCTGCTTTAAGTAGTTGTGTGGTAGAAGGTGGTGACCAGAAATGTGCAGCCTGCTGTATCCCAGCATGCCCCAGTGCGGGAGCAGGCAGCCATTTTGTTGTCACAGGGGCTTTACTCTGTCTCTAACCCCGTGCTGTCCCTGTCCTTGGGAGTGTTTGATGGGGTGAACAGGGTAGAGGGGGCTTTACTCTGTCTCTCACCCCGTGCTGTCCCTGTCCTTGGGAGTGTTTGATGGGGGGACAGTGTAGAGGGAGCTTAACCCTGTATCTAACCCCGTGCTGTCCCTGTCCTTGGGAGTGTTTGATGGCAAAATGGATTCCAGGTACGTGGGGGCAGGGTGTCAGGTTAATTCCACAGCTTTTCATTCTGTCATGGAAATAGTGTGTTTTCAGAGCTATCTTGCCCCACGCTGCTCACGTACTCGTCTCTCTCTTTGTTCCCTTCCCTACTACAACCGCTCATCCATAATTGCTGTGCGCTTCCCACCCCCACCCCCCAACCTCGTCAATCTCTGTGTCCCTCAGATTTTATAAACTTCTCTAAGGTCGCTTCTTGACTTCCTATGCTCCAGTGAAAGTAACTCCAGCCGCTCCTTATAACCCAAACCCTCCATTCCCTGCAATATCCTGGTAAATCTTCTCCGAACCCCGTCCAGTTTAACAATATCCTTACTATAACACGGTGACCAGAAGAGGCCTCAGCAACATCCTGTACAACCTCAACATAACGTCCCCAACTCCTACACTGTCTATATGTGACGCAAACTTCAAAGAATTCTGTCCCTGAACCCCCTAGATCTGTTCTACAAGGCCCTACCATTAATTGTACAAATCCTACCCTTTCGTTCTTGTACCAAAATGCAACACCTCGCATTTATCCAGATTAAACTCCGTTTGCCATTTTTCAGCCCACTTACCCAACTGATCAAGATCCCTTTGTGATCTTAGAAAATCTTCCCTGTCTACAATACCACCAGTTTTGGTGTCGTCCACTAACTTACTAACAATGCCTTCTGTACACTCATCCAAATCATTTATATAAGTGACACAAGCGGGCCCAGAACCGATCCCTGTGGGACACCAATGGTCACGGGCCTCCGGTCCGAAAAGCAACCCTCCACCATTACTCTGTCTCCTGTCGTTAAGCCAATTATGTATTTGATTAGTAAGCTCACCCTGAATCCCATGTGACCTAACTTTACTGATCGTCTACCACGCAGAACCACGTCAAAGGCTTTACTGAAATCCAAATAAACATCTACTGCTCTGTTGTCGTCAGTTTTTTTAGTAACTTCCTCAAAAAGCTCAGTCAAGTTTGCGAGACACGATTTTCCTCGCACAAAACCATACTGACTATCCCTAATCAATTATTGTTTCTAAATGTACATAAATCCAAGTTTTTATAATCGCCTCCAACAATTTACCCACGGCCGAAGTCAGACTCTCAAGGTCTGTAGTTTCTCCCTACGGCCTTTCTTAAATAAAAACACATTAGCCACCCTCTGGTCATCAGGCACCTCACCCATAATTATAGATGATGTAAATATTTCTGCAAGGGCTCGTGCAATTTCCTCCCTTACTTCCCAAAACGTTCTGGGATACATTAGATCAGGTCCCGGAAATTTATCTGCTGTTATACTCTCTAATACCTCCCAAACCTCCTCTTCTGGAATGTGAACTGGTTTTAAAACATCAAAGGTTGATTTCTCTGTATTCTCTGGACTCCCCTTTTTTTCTATGCTCAGTAAAAACTGATGCCTATTATTCCTTTAATATCTCTCCCACATCCTGAGGTTCAACCCAAAGACAACATCTTTGACCTTTAAGGAGGACCTACTCTCTCTCGTTCCCTTCTTGCTCTTAATGTTCGTAAAATCTTTTTGATTATCCTTCACCTGACCATAACCAACGCTATCTCATGTCCCCGCTGATTTCTTTCTTCCGAATGCCCCTACACTCTATATTAGTGAAGACATTGAATTGAATCAAGTTGTCCATATCTAAAATAAAATTCTCCTTGATTCTTGACTAGACCCTCACTATCTTTATACATCCGTTGTTCCTTAATCCTTAATCATACCAGCCTTACCCTTTCAGTCTAACAGGAACATTGTCCGTAACCAGATCCTTAAAGCTGATTCCTTTGGCTGTTGGGTCATATAACCATCTTGTGATGCCCCCTTTGGGGGTATTTCACATTGCTAACGGTGCTCTATCTTGGACTGGTTCCCTGTTGGATTGATCGGGGGCCACGTTATCTCTATTTTTAGCCCCTTCCCGCGGGTGTGCAAACTGCTATGAAGTTAGTGAATACCATTGTAAAGACAGCTGATGGGTTTGAGAGGAAATCTGCCTTTGGACAGTTTGAGAGAGATTTCTAACGCGTTTGTTGTCTCTCTCTCTCTCTCTGTTTCTCTCCAGGAGCGACCACAGGCAGGACCGGCGAGAGAGACCCTATTAGATTGTGTACATATTCATTGGGACCATATGGGATTTGTACCTTTTAACTTTTTTATTTTATACACCGTTACTGTGTTTGCGATGTGCTGCGAGCTGTGTAATAACCGTTATATTGTGAGGGGAGCTGTTGTTTCATTTTGGTTTTGTATCTATTGGATTTTACCTGTATTTTCTCAAAAGTTGACATTAAAATGCCTCGCCTGAAGAAGTTATCCTCCTCCCTCCGGACAAACCTCTGGGGATCTCTCTCCCACTGCAACTCTCTCGGAATCTCTTCGGCCTTGAAACTGCTCGACCATGTCCTGAAGCAAACCAGGTACTACAGCCACATCACCTTCCTTAGTACCTGCCTACGGAACCAGATCATCCCCAATGGACTACAGTCCACATTCAGGCCTTCCCACTTTGGCCCCAGCCGTGACTATGATGCTGCTATGATGCTGCTTGGCCTGCTGTGTTCATCCAGCTCTACACCTTGTTATCTCAGATTCTCCAGCATCTGCAGTTCCTACTATCTCTGATTAAAATTCCAATAGTTTTAACAAGCCTGGCTCCCATAGCTTCTTTGCTTGGGGACGAGGGGAATCTCTGTGAGCTTGCTGGGATACGTTTGGATCTTTCAAGCTGCCTCTGAAGCAGTTATACGAACAGGACTAAGTCAGTTTAGGATATCTGGTCAGCCTGGCTGAGTTGGACCGAACGGTCTGTTTCTGTGTTGTGCGACTCTCCAAAATCTATGGCTGGAAACAAAAATCCGATCATGCTGACTCCCCTGGCCTGGGGGAAGGAGCTGGGCTCTTCACCTTATCCGTGCCCATCCGTGACTGTATAAACCTCTATGAAGCTCCCATCTGCCTCTTTCCCATCCCCAGCCTCTTGTTGTAACTCAAACCCACCAGTCTCTGCAAATCCTTGCAAACCGTTTCTGCATCCTTTCAAAAATTTAACATCCTTCCTGTAGCGGGGAGACCGGGATTGAATGCAGTATTCCCAATGCGGCCTCACCAACACAGCCGCAACATGACCTTCCCAATTCCTACACTCAATGCACTGACCAAGCGTCCCAAACACGTTCTTCACCACCCTGTCTACCTGCAATTCCACTTTCAAGGAACTATGTACCTGCACCCCTCCAAGCTCTCTCTGTTTAGCGACATTCCCCAGGACCTTACCATGAAGTGTATAAAGTCCCGCCCTGATGTGCCTTTCTGAAATGCAGCACCTCGCGTTTATCTGAATTAAACTCTGTCTGCCACTCCTTGGCCCATCTGATCAATGAGATCACCTCTCATTCTCCTAAACTCCGGTCAGTGCCAAACCCAGTAAGTAGCCTTTGCTTGTACGACAATCCCTCCAAACCAGGGATCATCTGGGTGAGCCTTCTCTGGACAGTCTCCAGTGAAGTAATATCTTTCAAATTACAGGAAACGAAGAGCAGGAACAGTCCATTCGGCCCGTCCTGTCGCCCTTCTAAACGAAAGAAACCTTTTGCATCCCTCTATTCCCTGTCTGTTCGTGCACCTGACAGGATGCCCGCTAAATGGTATCGTATCTGCTTTCGCCACCTCCTTTGGCAGCACATTCCAGGCACTCTCCATCCTCCGCGAGGGGATTTAAAAATAAAACTCACCTCTCCTTTAACTCTTCCCCACCCCTCCCCAGCTTTCACCTTAAACCTATGTCCCCAGTAACTGACGTTTGCAACCTGGGAAAAAGTTGGCCACGCTTCTCGTAACTTTGTAAACTCCTGTCAGGCCGTTCCCTCAGCCTTTGGCGCTCACGTGGAAATAGAACGAAGGTTGCCCAGGTTCTCCTGGTCGCCGATGCCCTCTCCAAACCAGGCAACATCCTGGTAAAGCTTTCCTGTGTCTTCTCCGCTGCCTCCATGTCCTCCCCCTGGTAGCGTGGCGACGAGATTTGTAAGCGCTGTTCCAAACGCTCTCGAGCCGATGCTCTCTACAGCTGCATCACATCCTGCGGGGTTTTTATATATTCTTGACTGATGAAGGCAAGCACGCTGTGTGCCTTTCTGACCACTTTTCAGGGAACTGTGGGCCCGTGCGCCCAGATCTCCCCACCCCGATGCTCCTACGGGTTTAACTGTACGCTTCCTGCTTGCGTTCGATCTTCCAAACACCTTTCCTTAACGGAGGCGAGCAAAAATGTTCACAGCACTCCCGGGGTGCGCTCTCCCCAGCACCTTGGCCAGCTGCAAACAGATTTCCTTGCTCTTACACTCCCCAGCCACCCCGCTGCTATCTGCCAGCTCTCTGCGTGCCACCCACTTTGTGTTACAGCTTTCTCTCCATTTCGATGACACTCTGCTCTTTTGTTCTCAAACAAACGACTCCCCAGCGCCGTGTCCCCCCCAACTTGCTGACATTTTGCTCACCCCCCTTTCAACGTCGCTGTCTCTCTCGCAACCGGCCTCTCCCTTCCCTGCGTTTTTAAGTTGACTGCGAAATTCCCTCGCTCCCCCTCCCAGTCCAAACAGCAAACAAAGGCCCCTGCCCACATCACGTTCCGACGTGCCTCTCAGTTCTGAAGGTGTACCCGACTCTAAATCTGAAATCTCTCTCTTTGTGCAGATCATGCCTCTGCCCAGCATCGGGGTGCGTTTGGCATCAGATTTCAAGTGCTCGTCACAGTTCTGCCTTTGATCTTACAAACTGTTCCCCTGTCCCCCAAAATGCCAAGCCCCCCCCCCCCCCCAACCCACTACCGCCTACCAGCTCATTTACCTCCCCGTTGACACTTGACAAGAGTCACACACAGCACGGAAACAGACCCTTCGGCCCATCCAGTCCCATAATCCCAGACCAGTACATATTCCCTCCAAACCCTTTCCTCTCCATGTACTTATCTAAATGTCTTTTAAACGCTGTAACTGTACCCACACACACGCCTTCCTCAGGAAGTTCACGCCATACATGCACTACCCTCTGTGTGAAAAAATTGCCCCTCATGCCCCTTTCACCTTAAACCTATGCCCCTCCTTGTTTTGGCCACCCCCCCCACCCTGGGGTAAAAGCTATTCACCCTATCCATGCCCCTCATGATTTTACAAACCTCTATAAGGGTCACCCCCTCAGCTGCTCCAGGGGAAAAAAAAAAGCCCCAGTTTATTTTTATAACTCAAACCGTCCAACCCTCCTGAACCCTCTCCAGCTTAATAATATCCTTCCTATAAACAGGGCGACCAGAACTGGACACAGTGCTCCAGAAAAGGCCTCACCAACGTTCTGTACAACCTCAACATGACGTTCCCAACTCCTGACTCTTGGAACCACAACGTTGGGACTGAGTTTTGAGGAAATGGAGGTGGGGGGGGGGGGGGGAAAAACAGGGGGCACATGTAGCACATATTTTAAAATAAACAATAAATTGTTCCCCTTGTTCTGGTGTGGCTTCTGTGCGAACATGCCTCCCGAATGCCTCCTTCAGCTCCAGGCTCCAATATTGGAGCGGACATGAGGGGGAAGGGGGGATAGTACACGCTGACGGTCTGAAGGAGGAATGGTCATTGGAGGGATTTCGAGGGGAATGGCTCTTAGTTGTTATGGTCAGTGGGTAGACCCCATTCTTTAATCTCTGTGCCCCTAAGTACCGCCCACCCCCTCAACCTCTGGAGAAGGTGGGTGTGAGCGACCATCTTGAAGCATGTGGCACTGTCGGGGAAGGAGCTCCAGGATTTCGAGCCCGAAGGAACGGCCAGCGGGGACATGAGGGGTCTCCGATAGGAACGTGCAGGGGCCGGTGCTCCCTCCTGTGTCTGCTGCCCCTCTGGGGGGGGGGGGTGGGGGGGTAAGAGGTGGCGGGTTTGGGGAAGGTGCTGTCGGTGGATGAGTCACTGCGGTGGGTCTTGTAGACGGTACACACTGCTGCGGCTGTGCCTGATGAGCGAGGGAGGAGAGAGAAACAGAAACGGAGCGAGGGACTTCCAATCGTGGGCAAAATAGAGGGAGGTTTGCTGGAGCTTGAGGAGGTTACACAGATAGTGCTGATCCCTTCCCCAGACAGTGCGGAGCTCCCTCACAGAGCGCCGATCCCTCCCACCCCCTGACAGGGGACTGTAAAATGCATCTGCACCAGTGAATAAAGTAACAAAAAACACAACCGCATTTATTACAACTTTGAACAACTACAACAGAACTACAGAAATGAGAATGTGTACGTGGGCTCCCGGAAGCTCAAGCTGAAATTATTGCCGACAATTTCTTGATAAAAACACGATCAAAGCCTCTCCGGTCCGTCCCTTTCAAATCCTGAGCTGCATCCTCAAGGCAGCTGGCAGATGCACAACGGCTCAAGTCGTTTAAAGCTGTACCCATTGATAGGCACTGAGTCACGCACCTTCCCTCTCATTCTTTCACTCCGCAACACGCTCGCACTCGCTGTGACTCGCTTGCACACTCTCTCTCTCTCTCTCACTGTGACTCTCTTTCGCACTCACTCACTGTGACACTCTCTGACGCGCTCGCACTCTCTCTGTGACTCTCTTTCGCACTCACTCACTGTGACACTCTCTGACACGCTCGCACTGTCTCTCGCACTCACTCACTGTGACACTCTCTGACGCGCTCGCACTCTCTCTGACACACACACGTACAAACAAACAAACAAAGTCTGAGTGAACCAGTGTCATCCCGGCGCTACCCACTGCTGTTCTCAATGTGTCTAGGCAGCAGCGATGATGGGTGGGTAGGGGGTGGGTCTGTGTCTCTGGGGAAACCCTCTGTTCCCTGCCCCCTTGCCCGCTCTGTGCCATCTAGCCCCAGTTGATTCACTGTCCTCGCTCTCTCTCTCTCCCCCTCTGGTGCCGTCACAGAAATCCTGCTCCTGCTCCTCGGATCTCGCCCGAATCACTTCTTCGAGAGCTTGAGCTGCTTGTGTTTTGGTGGAGCCCATTTCAGACAGATCGAGTCGACTGGGAGAAGGGTGGGGGGGAAGGAGTGCAGGAGGGAGAGAGGGAAAACAGTGTGAGGGAGGGAGGGAAGGAAGGAAGGAGAGACGGGGGACGGTCACCAGAGAGAGAGAGAGAGAGAGAGAGACACACAAGGGTTAATCAGATGCCTGACTGCATTGCTATACATCACCGGGTGTGCACTGGGGGAGGTGGAGGACAGTGTATCTAATGCACCGTGACCAACACCACCCCCCACCCCCACCCCCACCCCCCACCTTGCTGTCCCAGGTGGGGGGTGGTGATATTTACCTGTAATTGGAGGCTTCTTGTACTGGGCACTCTTCAGGTGTTCCTCCACCAGTTTCGGGGTGACACAGATAACGTGCTGACCTTTCCAGTATTTGACCATGTTTAACGACTGCAATGTGCTGATGATGTCGTTCTGGGTAATGCTGGTCATCTGACTGCAACGGGGAGGGCAGTGACAGAGAAAGGGATACGTCAACCCAGAGCGACAGAAACCTACAACCTACGGCCTGAGAGCCGCAGCATTTCCATTCTCTCCGTCCCACTCCCCTCGCTCGGACACTCTCCCTGCCCTGCAGTCGGCGTTTCGTGTGCCTTTCCAATCAATTCAGCTTACTGCCTTATCCTGAAAGCTACTTGTTATGCGGTATCCCTGCAGCGAGGTTACAAAAGCTACAGTGATAGACTTCGTACCCAGACACTGGGGAAATGCTCACTCTTGTTATCATCCTACTGTTAGTGGGGCCCACATCTAACCAAGAGGCAGATGGTAGGCCCACAACATCCTGTTGGACGCTACAAAGTAGCGCCCACACGGCGCTGGCCCTCCGACAGCGCGCGGCTCCCACGGCGCTGGCCCTCCGACAGCACCCGCTCCCCTCAGCGCTGACCCTCCAACAGTGCGCAGCTCCCTCAGTGCTGACCCTGAAATCCCGCTGAGCACCGACCTGAGATCTTTGATGGACAGCGTCCCTCGGAAGTCCCGCAGTATCTCCAGCAGAACCCAGGACCAGTAGCTGCGGTAGCTCAGCTTCCCGAGGTCAGAGAGGGGCTTCTCTGGAGAGCCCACCGTGCTTTCCAACTTCGACAGCTCGTAGCCTGAGGGGGGCAGGGGGAGCCAGCCAGGAGACGACGCACGGTATTGAAGGGGTAGGAAGAAAACAACAAGACGTTAGATTAGGACTTTGCATGTGACAGACGAGACACCGAGGTCAGGATTGTGTTCCTTCCACCCGGTCACCGTCTCAAATCCCACCGGGAATTTAAGTTTGATTCCTCAGCTCTGGAACTGAAAGCTAGTCTCAGTTACGTGCGTGGGAAGGCAGCGGCGGCCAGGCCCTCTGAAATTAATAGTCAAACACGTGCGTGTGAGAGAGCGAGAGCGAGAGAATGTGGGGTGCACCCGAGTAAGAGTGTGCGTGTACGACTGTGTGCGTGTGTATACGAGTGTGTGTGTGTACTAGCGTGTGTGTGCGTACGTGTGTGTGTTTGGGGGCAGTGGGAAGGGGAAGGCCTGGAACAGAGCTGCGGGCCTGGAGTCACGTGTACAGCCACAGGCCAGGCTCACTTTGCCTGAATTGCTATTGCCCCAGCCTACCCTCTTTGGATCGGAACCTTTGCCCCCAGAACGTGAGTCCGGGTCTCTGGATTAATAAACCAATGACTTTTACCCCTGCGTACCCGCGAGTGAAAGGTGGGGCTGGGTCTGGGGAAGTGGGGGGGCCGGCACCATCCTGGACTGCTGTAGCTCTCCACCCCGGCTCCATGTGGCGCAGGACTTTGACCCTGAAGGAATGGCCCATATTGTTCTGAGTCGGGACGTCAAGGGAGGGTGGGGTGGGAGTCTCTGAGGGGAACGTTCAGGCGCTGTTGTCCCCCACACCCCTCCGCTGCATCCCCTAAAAGGAGGGGGGGGGGGGGATAAGAGGTGGTGGGTTTGGGGAAGGTGCTGTCGGTGGGTGAGTCGCTGCGGTGGTTCTTGTAGACGGTACACGCTGCTGCGGCTGTGCCTGGGGAGGGACGGGCTGTTCAAGTTGGCTGCGTGGTGGGGAGGGTGGGGGGGTTGCTTTGTCCCTGGACAGTGCAGACCTTCCCGAGTGCTGTCGGAGCTGCCCCCCGTTCAGGGGCAAGTGGGGAATATTCCCTCCCCCCTCCTGCCTTGTGCCTTGTCGATGGTGGGACAGGCTGTCGGGGATTGGGGGTCAGGAGGGGAGTTACAGGATTCCCAGCCTCTGACCTGCTCCTGTAGCCACAGGATTGATATGGGGCTGGGGTCCCAGGTCAGTTTCTGCTCAATGGGGACCCCCAGGATGCTGGTATTTTTGGGGGGGGGGAAAAGGGGGGGTTCAGTGATGGGAACACCATCAGGGAGGGGTGCGGGGGGAGGTTAGATTCTTGAGGACGAGCTGTGTGCAGGTTACAGATGGATACAGGATAACAAAATGCTGACTTACTGAACGCAATGAGAAATTTCCCGTAGCCCCTGCGCTGATATGGTGGCAGAGTCAAAATACAAGCAACATTATTCCCATCAGGCGACTCCTTCTCCTGTCCAACACACAAGAAAGGAGGGGGCAGTCAGCTCACAACACGTTAACGCCCTAAGGAAGGCAATTCAGCTCATCCGCCCCAGTGCTAGCGCTCGAGTCCTCGCTCGATCAAGTACCATTCACCTCCTAAAGCCTGCAACTGTCACTGAGTTGTACACTGCGTGGGGGCACCAGGTCTCGTCGCACCGACACCTCCCCCAACTCAGTGTTTTCCCAATTGATCTGCAATCACGTTCTCACGGTTTCTACGCGCCCGAGACGGGGGTGGGGGTGAACGCAGAAATTGAGTGGCCCGGACGCTGCAGGCTCCGCTGGATCGGGGAGAAAGCTCAGCTCCGAAACAGAGTCAAACTGTAGCTGCTCGGGGCGTTAGCGCGGGCTATTTTGGGGACAGAGTGGAAAATAATGGCGATGCGCGTTGCTCTGCGCTCAAAACGCTGCGAGGTGAGGTTCGGACCGTGTGTATCGGGCGGGAGTAAAGTGGGGAGGGGCGGCTCGGCAATATGTCCGTCTCTGCAGCAAGATTGCAGGACGTTACGTTAAAAGCCTCTTCCTATTCCCCGCCCCCCCCACCCATATTCCCCTGGAACTGGTGGTGATGTTCTCACTCACACACTCAGACAGAGGTGCGCATGCTCACATGCAGACAGACAGACAGACACACACACAGACAGACAGACAGACACAGACATCCCAACAACAACAGCCAAGCCTCACTGGGCCCAGGATGAGGCCCACGGCCCAGGGATGCAGTCTATGGTCCCCGGCACAGGGGCCTAGCAGCCCGGGATGAGGCAGACCACTAACCAGGGATTTTCTCAGTGCCCCCCCACCCCCCGAGATCCCAGCCGCCCCCTTACCTTGGAGAAATAGCCCACGATGTGTGCCCCGTGCCGGTCCACCTCAGTCAGGATGTAGAAGACAAAAGGTTCCACGTCGAAATACAGGGTCTTGTGGTCAAGGAAGAGCTTGGCCAGCAGGCACAGGTTCTGGCAGTAAATCTGAGATGGAGGGGGATAACATTACAGATTGGAAAATTAAACGCAGAATGGATAGGGAGTACAGTGCCCCGCTCCCTCGGCACCGTCCCTGGGCAGCGCGGGAGTA
>NW_025966898.1:6795-10890 GCF_021869965.1 Rhincodon typus | reverse complement strand
TACGGCGCCTTACAGTGCCCCGCTCCCTCGGCACCGTCCCTGGGCAGTGTGGGAGTACAGCGCCCCGCTCCCTCGGCACTGTCCCTGGGCAGCGCGGGAGTAAGGTGCCCCGCTCCCTTGGTCTCACGAGAGACGGAGGGGTCTGTGGACGCTCGTCACCCACACCCCACGCGCGCTCCCCCCCACAACTCCCTCCACCACCCCCAGCCCGCCCCAGCAGAGGGCATTGACATGTTCCCCAGGGGCCCTCACCTTGTGGTCTCGCCCATCTACCTCGTACACAGAGATGTTGGTTTTGCGATAGATCTCTTTTCCAGGCGGCTGTCTCCACTGGCACTGTGACTGTGGGAAGGAGACAGGGCGACAGGGGTAGAAAAACACACAGGGAGAGGGAGAGGGAGAGGGAGAGACAAAGAGAAAAACACAGAGGCACAGGCTCAGATAAAGAGAGAAGGATTGATAGAGAGAGGGAGGGAAGAGAGTGTGACAGATGGAGACAGAGGGGAAGAGAGAGAGAGACAGAGAAAGAGAAAGAAACACAGAGACATATACTCAGATAAAAAGGGAATGATTGACAGAGAGGGAGAGAGAGAGAACACGAGCGAGGGAGAGAGAGAGAACGTGACAGAGAGAGAGAGAGTGAGAGTGACAGAGAGACAGAGAGAGAGAGAGAGAGAGAGAGAGAGAGAGAGAGAGAGAGAGAGAGAGAGAGAGTGTGAGAGAGAGAGAGAGAGGGAGAGAGAGAAAGACAGACAGGGAGGGGGGAGAGAAACAAACAGTTGAACAGATTAAGCAGCAGCGATGTCCCCAGGGGAGTAACTGTGGGGGTGTCTGGGAGACACGCCCCTCTGCCTCCCGCATGGCGTCCAACCCCACTCCCAGAGACACCCCGTTGGGAAGGAGGAATGGGGGAATTACCCCTCAGGAGGGGCCGTTCGGTGCTCCCCACCTCCACCTCGGCCAAGCCAGCTTACCAAGTGGAAGCGGTAGGTCCTCTCGAACTTCATGTATTTAAGACAGTACTCGCAGACCCAGAGCTTCGGCTGCTTTCCATAATCCTCGGGGAACGGGGAGAAATACCAGGCATCAATCTCGTAATTCCCAATCTGGATCTTATCCACGTATTTTACCTTGGTGATCTGTGTGACACGGGGTGGGGGGAGAGAACGGAGAGACACTGACACACTTTCATAGTCATAGAGATGTGCAGCACAGAAACAGGCCCTTCGGCCCAACATGTCCGTGCCGACCCAAATATCCAAAATTCATCCAGTCCCATTTGCCAGCATTTGGCCCATATCCCTCCAAACCCTTCCTATCCATGATCCCATCCAGATGCCTTTTAAATGCTGTAACTGTACCAGCCCCCACCCACTTCCTCTGGCAGCTCGTTCCATACACGCACCACCCTCTGCGTGAAACAGTTGCCCCAAAGCTCCCTTTTCCCCCTCTCACCTTAAACCTATGCCCCTCTAGTTTTGGATCCCCCCCGCCCTACCCTGGGGAAAAGCTATTCCCCCCATCCATGCCCCTCATGATTTTTTATAAACCTCTATAAGGTCACCCCCTCAGCCTCCGATGCTCCGGGGAAAACAGCCCCCAGCCTCTCCCTGTAGCTCAAACTCTCCAACATCCCTTTTCCGAACCCCTTTCCCGACATCCTTCCTGTAGCAGGGAGATCGGGATTGAACACTGTATTCCCAAAGTGGCCTCACCAACACAGCTGCAACACGACCCTCCCAACTCCCTACGCTCAACGCACTGACCAATAAAGGCAAGCGTACCGAACGCCTTCTTCCTTACCCTTCCTTAAATGCAGTGATCGAAATCGCACACAGTGCTGCAGACAGGGCCCCGACAACTCTCTACACAACCGTAGCAAGACGTCCTGCCTTTTACGTTGCATTCTGCTCACAATGACTGACTATTTACCCCTCCTGCCTCGTGGATCTCAGCTGGTATGACTACTGCGTTGCACATATCAAAGGAAGAAATCGCCTGAAATCCTTCACAATTCTGCAAAGGAAGGCTGACGATTCAAAACCTCAGCGTTGAACAACCCAGGCTCGACAACCGTCGGCATGGAAAGGATTCCACGGGTTCACTCCCCTCGCAGAGAAGAAATTCCCCCTCATCTCCGCCTCTTCTGAGATGGTGCCCCTATGGTCGTCTGCTCTCCCACGTTGGGAAACAACCTCTCCACGTCTCCCCCGCTACCCAGCAACCTCTCCATGAATCTGTTGCCCCAGAGATTAAAACAAAAAGCTCTCCCTGGCTCACCGCAACATTCGACCTGTTGTGTCTGTACTGCACTGGAAAGGGCTAGCTCCATTCTCCAGCCCGGTCTCTGTACCCCTCTAAATTCATCCCCTACAAACATATTCCTGTTCTCTTTTGAAGCCTGGTGTTGGATTCCACCCCCCTGCCTCGGGCAGCTCGCTCCAAATCCTAACAACTCCCTGCGGGAAGTAGTTTCTCTGTATCTCACTCCGAGCTCTCTTGCTGACGGCCTTGAAATTGTGATCCCCGAGTTACTGATGGACAAACTGGTGGAAACAGATTATCCGCTCCTACCCTGCCAAAATTGTTCATAACTCTGTAAGGGGAGGCGATGGCCTAGTGGTATTATCGCTGGGCTATTAATCTAGAGACCTAGGCAATGTTTAGGGGACCCGGGTTCCAAACCCCCTGCGGAAACCGCCATCCTTACCTGGGTCGGGCCTACATGTGACTCCAGACCCACAGCAATGTGGTTGACTCTTAACTGCTCTTTGGGCAATTAGGAATGGACAATAAATGCTGCCTGGTCAGCGACGCCCTCATCCCGTGAATGAATAAAGAGGGAAAAAAAAAGGTCACCTCTGAATCTTCTCTGCTCCAATGGGAATAAGCCCACACTCTCTAATCCTTCCCGGAATCTAAAATCCCTCATTTCTGATATTGTTCGAGCATATCTCCTTCTCTCTCTCTAGAGCTTTAACATCGTTCTGGCCAAAACTGAACACGATACTCCAAAATGTGGTCTGACCGATGATGTGTAAAGATGCAGCATCACTTGCTCCTTCCCCAACAGTTTCAGCTTGCCCGGCCACATTCAATCCCTCAGCTCAGGATTGTACCATTGAGCTTGTGCTGCCCACTTGCGTTTCTTCAACCAAAATGCGGTCGAGCCAGTTAAAAGGTTAATGACCTCTGTGAGGACTGTATCTTTATACCTGACGTTATCTGCGATCGCGGTGCTCATTCGGAAAAGGGCAGCTTTACAACGAAGGGCAGAGAGGAATTGTTCTGTTCTTTTACAGAGCAAGGGAGTGAAACTCACTGGGGGGGGGGGGGGGGGGGGCAGTGTTTACACTGCTGCCTGGCAAGCAACTCACTGGGAGCAGTGTTTACACTGCTGCTTCGCAAGTGGCGGTGGGCAGAAAGGTGCAAAAGGAGATGGCCTGGCTCTCCCGCACGCCTCCAGATTTGAGATTCGGCCTGCAACACGTAGTTGATTGGTTTGGCTGACTGCTCCCCCAGGCCTGGTGGGGACATCAGCCTGACGACAACTCTCTGATTGGTTTCTGCGTAGCCGAACAGGCTCGGAGGGGTCCACTGAGGATGGGAGGTGGCATCTCTGTCGCAGCAGTCAAATATCCGAAACTAAAGAGAGATGGTCGTTTGCTCCTGCCAGTCGCTGCTAAAGCGCTGTCCTTAACCGGTCAATCAGAGATTTCATGAGTTGTGAACCAGTCGCTCCGTGCCTCATGTGCAGAAACGGACTCGAGGAGTGGCGGATAGAAAGAGAGACAAATTCCGATGTTCAGTAACGTTGGGAGCCGGAATGTGATGCCAAAGTACGTGCTGAAGACTTGCAAGATACAGTTTGGTTTTAGGGCTGATGGGGACTTAGGGTGTGGAGAGGAAATGGGAACAATTAGCCACGACTATAACGAACAGCACAGCAGGCTCAAAGGCCTAACACCAGCTCCTAATTTCAAAGTTCCACCTCACTGGGATAGCGTGTTGGGAATCAAACCCCGCTACATCAGGGCTTGTCACAAAATTTAATCACTTAAGGATGCAAAGATTTCCCCCATTTAGAGATTGTAA
>NW_025966898.1:2663-6695 GCF_021869965.1 Rhincodon typus | reverse complement strand
GTTCTACAACTTACCCTAGGCCCTGCCATTAATTGTACAAGCCCTGCCCTTGTTTGTTGGACCAAAATGCAACATCTCGCTTATATCCACATTGAACTCCACCTGCCATTTTTTAGCCCATTGACTCATTTGATCGAGATCCCTTTGTAATCTTAGAAAGTCCTCTTCCCTGTCTACAATGCCACCAATTTTGGTGTCGTCCGCAAACTCACTAACCATGCCTTCTATATTCTCATCCAAATTCTTTATATAAATGACACAAAAGTGGACCCAGCACCGATCCTTGTGGAACATCGATGGTCGCAGGCCTCCAGTCCATAGAACATTACAGCTCAGTACAGGCCCTTCGGCCCTCGAGGTTGCACTGACCTGTGAAACCAATCTGAAATAGAGCAACCCTCCACTATTACTCTCCGTCTCCTGTTGTTAAATCAGTTATGTATCCAATCGGAAAATCACTGAATCCCATGCGACCCAACTGTTTTTACTGTCAGGCGAACGTCACAACAGGCAAAGGGTTACTCACCGCTTCGTGCTCCTTTTCCAAAGCTGCTGTCGTGGGATCCATCTCTGCATAGGTCTGTGTGTGTGAGAGAGAGAGAGAGATAACTTCACATCTTCTGGACACAATTTGCAGGGAAGTATGTGGCAACAGCAGTTAGCTATTCAGTCCCACCGCCAGCGACGATCACAAACAATCTGTCCACGTCCACCCACGTTGACACGACAGTCAAGAAAGCACAACAACGCCTCTGCTTCCTCAGGAGGCTGTGGAAATTCAGCACGTCCACAAAGACTCCTTTTATAGATGCACCACAGAAAGCATCCTATCTGGATGCATCACAGCTTGGTCTGGCAATTGCTCTACCCAGGACCGTAAGAAACTACAGAGAGTTGTGAACACAGCCCAGTCCATCACACAAACCAACCTTCCATCCACTGCCTCCATCTACACTTCCCGCTGTCTCAGGGAGGCAGCCAATATCAAAGACCCCTCCCACGCACCAACAGATTGAAGAACAGCTTCTTCGCGCGCTGTTATCAGACTGAATGGATCTCTCAAATTGTAAATTGAAACGTTGATCTCGCTCTGTGTACCTTCTCTGCAGCCGTAACGTTGCATTCCTCGCTCTGATCTACTGCCCTGATGCAATTTGTATGGTATGATCTGCCTGCGCTGCACGCAAAACAAAACCATAATAAATCCAACCCAATCAAGGCCTGGGAGGAATATACTCAGCAAACCCCACCACCCCAACCCCACCACGGACGACGTCCTCACCTCCCAGGCTGGGTTGAGTGACCCTTGACAGGGCCAGACAGCTCCCTATCCCCCAACCCCGACCCCGCCACCACCCCCCCCGACAATACAAGTCCATTCTTCCTGACATCCAGAGATGGAAATTGCAGACAACATTCCAGGTATGGTCTCCCTGAAGCTGTGCACAACTGCAGCTAGAGATCCTTATTCCTGTAATCCAATCCCCCCACTCCCTCAACCAGCCACCGATCTCCTCAATCGCTCTCTACGCCCTCACCTTCTACGTTCTTTGTCCTGTTCTTGCATGATACACAGACAGATTGTACCGTACAAGTGTGTCAGGACACAGCGTTACAGCTACCAAGACGGTACACAGAGAGAGATCAAATTAACAACAAAGAGGTCTGCTCAAAGGTCCTACCCTGGGCATGCATAGGGACCGCTTAGACTGGTCTATAAGTAGAAACCCTTTAGCTTCCTCAGACCAACAATCTGCACTGGGCCCACGGAATTCAATTTCTACCTGTAAGCATCGCGGCCTGACTTTCCACAATGTGGATGGGGGCTGGAAGTGAGTGCGAAGGCGAGGAAACACACTGGGACAGAGTAGGCAGGATAGAAAGAATGTGTGTGCGAGAGACAGTGTATGAGAGTAAGTGTGCATGAGTGTGTGTGTGCGCATGAGAGTGTGTGTGTGACAGTGTGTGTGCGTGAGTGAGTGTATGCGTGTGAGAGAGTGTGTGCGCGTATGCATGTGATAGAGAGTATGCGTGTGAGAGAGAGTGTGAGACAGACTGTGTGTGTGCGTGTGTGTGTGAGAGACTGAGTGTATGTGTGAGTGTATGCGCGTGAGAGTATGCGTGCGTGTGAAAGTGTGTGTGTGCGTGAGTGTATGCAAGAGCGAGTGTATGCGCACAAGTGTGCGTGAGACAGTGAGTGAATGCACGTGAGAGGGTGCGCGAGTGTGCGCGAGAGAGCATGAGCATGCGCACATGTGCGAGAGCGCGAGACAGTGCGGGCGCGCGTGAGACAGTGCGAGAGAGAGCGCTGAGAAAGCACGTGAAGATGCGTCTGCGTCCCACCCTGTACCTTCTGGATGTGGTTGATCTCGTCGTGTTTGCGTTTCTGGTTGCGGGTGATCTTGCGTTCGGGCTGGTCGGAGAGTTCGCTCATGTACTGGTCGCTGGTTTTCTGCACGGCTTCCTTCAGTGTCTTAGTCAGTGCCAGGCGGTTCTTGTCCACCCACTCATCCAGCCGGCGGTTAACTGCCGAAGCCCAAAACAGGGGGTGGTGGGGGGATCGTAAGGGGAAGGAGACAGGAAAGACCATTCAGAACAGAGTCATACTCTCTCCCTGACTCCCTCCACCCTGTCCAACCGGGGAGGGGGAAATGCGCGCAGACATACAGACCCTTGTTAACTCACCCCGACCTCCCCAACAACTTTGTCAGCTCCAACTGAGATAAACATTGTGGAAGATCCCCCGACCTTTACCAACCAGGATGCTGCACTGACAGGGATAGTTGCTTGGGATTTGGGATTTCCTGACCAGACGGGATACTCACAGCCCACATAATGAACGTAAAACTCCTCACGAGCTTCCTGCTCATTCAGTCGAGACTGGATCACCTCCGCCGAGTCTGCAAGAGTTCAACAGTCAGCAGGTTAGCTTCTGGGTAATCCCACTGCTCCCCCGCTCCCTCCCCACAGCCCCGTATCGATCCCCAAACTAATCCCACTGCCCCGCTCCCTCCCCCCACAGCCCCGTATCCATCCCCAAACTAATCCCACTGCCCCGCTCCCTCCCCCCACAGCCCCGTATCCATCCCCAAACTAATCCCACTGCCGTGCTCCCTCCCCTCATAGCCCCGTATCGATTCCCAAACTAATCCCAGAGCCCTGCTCTCTTCACATAGCCCTAAATCAAATCTCCAAACTAATGCACAGCGGGGAAACATCATGGGGGTGGGTGTCCTTTTGAAGAGCAACACGTGTGCGTTGGTGGGGGGGATGCTGGTCACTGAGAGATACTAAGGGACACATTGTATGAACTGTTTGATTGCGATGTGTTAGCTGTCTGTTGGGTTGGGGTGTGTAGAGGGAAGATGAAGAAATGCAGGTGACCCATCGCGTTGGGGAACGGCACGACGGAGAGGGGGCCAGAGGTCAAGAGATCACGCCACCAACCCCCACCCCCCAACCGCAAGTGGATGGCAGCAAAAGGAAATGGTTTGATCATCTATTGATGGCCGGCTGTGGTCACAGTGACCAGTGCCAGGGGGTGGGCAGGGATCGCCGAGCAATTGCACCGTCTGTCTTACGGCAAACCAGGGGGATGCGGAGTCAATGGACTGGGTTATCTTTCAGGGAATGGGGGTGGGGAACCGGGCCAGGAGATCGCTGAGCCAATCAGACGGGCGCCTTTGGATTCAGAACGTTCCGTCACGTCCTGAGTCGGGTATTCCACAGAATGGAGTGGAGCAACGCCGGCGGGGAAAGGAGGTCTCCAAGGAATTCCCACAGCAACCCGAGCAGACATCGGGTGACAGAATGCAGGGAGCTATCGACGCCGAATGGCCCAGCGGCAGAGGAACAGAAGGTAACCGGGCTCCAAGCAATACCGGGGAAGACAGGCATGGTGGTGGGAAGGAAGAAAGTCTTCAAGAGTACCCCCTGACAATTGGAGCAGATGCTGTGGGGGAAGAGTCCGAAACAATAACAAGAAGCTGCTGGAAAAGCTCAGCGGGTCTGGCAGCATGTGTGTGGAGAGAA
>NW_025966898.1:0-2563 GCF_021869965.1 Rhincodon typus | reverse complement strand
GGTAGCACTCCATCCTGGGCGAACAACGCCAGGTTGGGGGATGATCCCCAGCTGACTGCAGCAGAGGCTGGCAGTTGATAGGGGAAGGGTTGGAATGAAGACAGCTCTCAGGTCCAATTGGGTACCCCTTGGGGGCAGCAAATGGTGGCGCGCTCTGGTCTGGCTGAGGAACGCCAGGGATGATGAGGAGGTCATTAAGCGATCCCTGGCCAACTCCAGCTGTCGATAGGGGAGGGGGTGGAAAGAATTCACTGATCCAGTCTGATTGGGTACCCCTTGTGGGGAGCATGGGAGTCAAATGGAGACTCGCTCTGGTCTGGCTAAGCAACGCGTGTGGGGGGCAGGGAAGGAGGTTGTCAACCGATTCAAGCCGGTGCCCGCAGTCAATAGCGGGGTGTGCAACGAAGACAAGTGATCCAGTCGGGTTGGGTACCCCTTGGAGGAGCATGGGAGGCAAACAGGGGCTCGCTCCGGTCTGGCCGAGCAATGCCGGGAGTGAAAGGAGGTCATCGAGCGATCCCTGGCCAATTCCGGTTGTTCCACTGTTCCAGTCTGGATGGATACCCCTTGAAGGAGCATGGGAGGCAAATTGGGGGGGGGGGGGGGAGGGAGGGGGGGTCGTTTTTTTTTTTTTTTTTTTTTCCGACAGCAAAGGAGGTCATCAAGCGAAATCTGGCCGACTCCAGCAGATGCCGGTGGTCAATAGCAGGGTGCGAAAAGAAGAGTGATCCAGTCTGGTTGGGTACCCCTTGGGGTAGCATACGAGGCAAATAGGGGCTCGCTCTGGTCTGGCCGAGCAACACTGGACGGCAAAGGAGGTCATCAAGCGAACCCTAGCCGATTCCGGCGGTCGATAGCAGGGTGTGAAAATAAGACAGCAGTTCAGTCTGGTTGGGTATCCTTCGGGGACAGCCAACTGTGGGTTCGCTCCGGTCTGGCTGAGCAACGCCGGGGGGAAAGGAGGTCGTCGAGAGATTGTTGGGAGGACAACAGCGGAGGAAGGCAGGAGTGGAGACCGGTCTCGGGGTGGGGTGGGGGGGGGGGGGGGGGGTGTCCATCCTGGGGGTTGTTTTGTCATTTCTGGCGCTGGGGGGGGTGGTGACGGGATATAAGTCTAGTGCTTACGCCAGCTGTTGTCCGCCCTCCTGCACAGGTAAGTGGCTCCGATCTCCACGGTCACCTCTTGCTCGCGGCCGCCGGGGGCATTGTTGGCGCTGGAGGACTGGCCCGCGCCTGCCGCGCCTCCGCCGCCGCTGCAGTGCCGGCTGGCGCCGCCGGGGGGAGATCGCTCCGGAGGCTCCGAGCCGCGGCGCTGTTGTTGATGATGATGATGATGCTGCTGCTGCTGAGAAGGAGGGGGCTGCGGAGGAGATTCGTCGAGCCCGGGCTCTCGCTTCACCTCGACCAACAAACCCCCCCCGCCGCCGGACACTTTCATCCCGTTGCGGAAAGCCGCCTCCTCCTCCTCGGTCTCCATCTCCTCCGTCTTGATGCTACCGATCACCGTCTGTGTCTGAGCGGCCGCCACCGCCGCCATGACCGCCTCCCCTCCCCCACAACGCGCAATGTCCTCCTTCCCTGGACTCCGCCAGCCCCCACCTCACAGGACGTCAGCCAGCGCGCTGACGTCACCTTCATTAGATATGCAGCGGCGACGGCCCTCGGGGATTGGTCAGGCCTACAGTCGCGGCACGCCCCGTTGGTCCAACGCATCACGTGCTCCATTGTTGGCGCGCGGATTGGCGGAGGCTGGTCTCCGGTCCCCGCCCTCTCCCCAGCGGCTTGACCTTATTACATTTTAACATGCAGACACGAGTCCCCACGTTGATTGGTATAGCCGGCCGCGGGGCGGAGCCCGTTGACGCCATCCTAAAGTGATTGGTCTTCCCACTAAAACGGCGGACGGAGCCCCGCCTACCTCGTTGGATAACGAGAGCCTGTCCGGCGATTGGTTGAACGCGAGCGTTTACTCCACCCAGCCGCCGTTTCCTCCCCGGTGATTGGACGAGCCTGCCCCGAAAAACCCAACCCTCCGCTCAGGCCCCACCTACCCAAGACGTCATGCCCCCCCCCACAACGGGCGCAGCGCCCCGCTGATTGGTCGAGCGCGCGTCCGCGCCCTGCCCACGTGACGCCATCGCGATTAATTTGCGCTGCCGCCACCGCCGCCGATTGGCCGTCTTCGCTCTTTGAACGTCATCACGCAAACCATAACAGGGCGCGTCTCCGCCCCCTGCCCTAACGTTTCCTTGGGGGCGGGTTGCGGTCAGGAGGGGTTGAAGATGAAGGGTCGACCTAACATGGCCGCCTTGACCAAAAGTCGGCGCAAGAGGGGAAGTTGCAGCTGGAGTTCTGCCTTTGCTTGAGCCTCTCAGTCTCAGTGTGTGCTGCAGCAATGGGCCCAGTGAGGCCTGCCTGCGCCTGGCTTGGCACGCAAGGTCACCACTAGGGCTGCTTGACCTCCTGCATCTTGGTTATTTCTACAATTGCTGCATTTGCAGGGTTGGAGGAGCAAGGAGCATTAGGGGTTAGGTTTGGATCTCCCAGGATTAGGGGTTTAGGG
>NW_025966897.1:14561-28564 GCF_021869965.1 Rhincodon typus | reverse complement strand
CGTGAAAAACTGTTTCCACGTATCCCATCTAAATCTATGTCCCTGTCATTGATCCCTCACTAAACAGAGAAGTCCCTTCCTGTTTACCTTGTCTATGCCCACCATAATTTTATATTTCTTAATCATGCCCTCCTTCAGTCTCCTCTCATCCAAAGAAAACAACTTGAGTCTATGTAGGCTGTCTTCATAACTAAAACTGTCCAGCCCAGGCAACATCCTGGCAAATCTCCTCTGCACTCTCACCAGTGCTATCACTTCCCTCCTATAATGTGGATTCCAGTACTGTAGACAATAATCTAGCTGTAGCCTAGCCAACTTTTTAGACAATTCCAGCATAACCTCCATAAACAACGAACTGCGAATGTTGAAGATTTGAAACAGAACCAGAAATCGCTGGAGAAACTCAGCAGGTCTGGCAGCAGTTGTGGTGGTGCATTGAAGTGGCAGGCAACAGGAAGCTTGGGGTCATTTTTATGGAGTGAGTGTAGGTGTTCAGCAAACCAGTCACCCAGACTGTGTTTCATTTCCTAAATGTAGAACAGACCACATCATGAGCAGTAATTACAACAGAGTAGATTGAGTGAAGTGCAAGTAAATCATTGCTCCACTTGGAAGGTGTGTCTGGAGCCTTGATAGTAAGGAGGGACAAACTCAACAGGCAGGTGTTACACTGTTTGTGATTGCATAGGAAGGTGCCATGGGGGTGTGGGGAGGTGTTGTGAGTGCAGGAAGAGTGGATTAGGGTGTCCCAGAGTGAATGGTCCCTGTGAAATGATGGATTGATTGATTGTTGTGTGTACCAAAGTACAGTGAAAAGCTTTGTTTACGAGCAGTACAGGCAGATCTTGGAAAGCAAGGATGTACAGATCAGAGGTTGTTAAAAAACTTTGACAGAGGCATACAGGTTACATTGCACAGGACATGTGCTAGGCGAGATTAACGTAAGTTTTACAGATTTAGAATTTAGTTTAAAAGTGTGGAACAGTAATGAGAAATATTAGAGTTAGATCTGCTGTAGGGAGTTTGCAAGGAGTCGCACAGTGTCAGTGCCAGCTGGGGAAGGGAATATGTATCTAGTAAACGGCTGAAGGTGGTGGAATTTTTGCTTTCCCAATTTCCTTTTCATGCATCCCCTTGCACATCTGTACTCCTCTAGTGCTTCTGCTATTTTGAGCTCTCAGTATCTGCTATAAACATCTGTTTTTCTCTTCATCCAATTCTGTGTATCCCTTGATATCCAGAGTTCATAGGATAAATTGGCCCCACTCTTTATCCTTTTGAACATTTTGGCCCTGAATTCTCCCCACTTCCTTCTTGAATGTGTTCCACTGCTCTGCTACAGAATTACCTAAAAGTACCCAGTTCACTCTGGCCAAATCATTCCTGATCTTATTAAAATTGGGCCTTACCTCAGCTTAGAACTTTGATTTCAGGCCAATCTTCGTCTGCAAAATGCTCCCCAACTAATACTTTAATCACTTGCCTGGATTCATTACCTAAAATAAGTCCAGGACTGGCCCTCTCTTGTAAGGCCTTTTACATACTGGCTTAAAAAGCTGTCCTGGATGCATTTGAGAATCCCGCTCCCGCTAAACCTTTCACACTGTGGCTCCCCCAGTTAATGTTGGGAAAGTTGAAATCCCTTACAATCGCTACTCTTTTGTGCAATGTTGCAGTATGAACAGTCTTGTGAGACCCACTAATATGGCACCTTCTGTTTCCAACAAGTCATTCCCTAAACAAACAGGTGCTGTGATAAAGCAAGCTTCATACCTTTTTTCCAGGAGATCCTGATTGACCAATTGGACCTCTGAAACCAATGCCAGGCTCTCCCTGGAAGTTAAGATGGACCCATTATAGAACCCAAATAATGAGCACTTTTCAAACACCATTGACAATTGATTATAATAACAATGGTAACTATCTTTACCAATCCATTGTGCACATAAATTAATTTCAGTTAATACTCGGGCTATAAACCATGGAAAAAGACAGCTTACTCTCAAAGAATGACAGATCACCACCTTCATCTCAAGCAAAATTGGGGGTGGCCAATAAATGTTAGTGTTGCCAGTGATGCTCACATCCTGTGAATGAATTGAAGAAGTCTCCTAAACTGTTTTTGGTGTAGGGCGTCACTGAAAATATTAAAATAACTTTTAATTTTGAAATGTTGACTGACTTCTCAGTCCAAAATATTTTCAGCATTTCTATTTTATTTCAGGTTTCCATCTGATCCTTGGAAGATGTTGGCCGTGACAGTGAAGCTCTGAAGAGAAGCTATTGATAAAGTTGTTCAGTTTACTGGATAGGTCAGAGTAGAATCAAACAAGGTCAGTCGCAGTTGGACAAGAGGAGATGTTTCTGGAGGAGGGAATGACTAACCAAGTCGTAGGACTGCAGAAGGGTCCAGGAGGGTGAAAAGGGATAAATTAGTTCTAACCTGCAACATTAGTACATCCCAACCCCTGGCACTCACACAATTACAGATAAATTCCTATTATCAATACAGGGATGTCTCAGTACATCCATATGCTTTGCATTTAAATGGATCTCAGGCAGGAGCTTCCTATCTTTACATCTGCATTAGGAGCATTTGCAATGTTTCTTTTCCATAAACTGGTGGACACGGGGCATTATAGACAGGGAATCAAATTCTATTACTGTGATACATAGATAGTATTTTATTCTACATTTTCTTATGGTGGGTTTGGCAATGGTTATAATTGATGCTAACCCAATTATATTAGACACAAGTTCTGTTTAAGGTAAGATGTTTCATTGTACCAGTGGCAACAGTCCCCACTTCGATCAGCTGAAGAAAATCTAGAAAACTGACACTGAACTAAAAACTATTTACGTAAATTTTAATCTTACCTTTTGACCTTTCTCACCAATTTCTCCTTCGTCACCCTGAAGTGAAAATAATTCATATTTGGTATTATATGTGGATTGATTAACATTTTCATTGACAGGGGTGTTTGATTGTTAATGTATTTTATTGATTTTCTTGCTCCAAACAAGTTGGTATACATAATGGAAACCAAAAGAACTGCGGATGCTGTAAATCAGGAACAAGAACAGAAGTTGCTGGAAAAGCTCAGCAGGTCTGGCAGCATCTGTGAAGAGAAAATCAGAATTAATTTTTCAGGTCCGGCGACCCTTCCTCAGTTCTATTGAGAAGGAATAAGGACAAAAAAGTCAACTTAAATAGTTAGCCTGGAAAGAGCAGTGCAGAAGCTGCAGGAGCAGACTGGGAGAACACATATAACCAAAGCTAGGACAAGAAGCTGAACAGTCCATAGTCATGAGGGATTTAAAGAAAATTAGAGGGCTGCTTAGCCACAAACTAATGAAAGGATCTTCACACAATTTGTAACTCTAGGAACAGAATTTCTATGAATTTCTATTTCTATGAATTCTATGAAAAATCAAAGTAAATTCCAGAGCACTGTGGCATTCCTTTTCTGTTGGTCCCAGGAAAAGTAATTGAACCATCAAGAGTGCATAAGATAAGGAAACTCTTAAGGGTGGGAGAAAGCAAATACAAAGAAGTAGAATTGAGATTATAGCAATAGCTTATGTAAACTACATGAAGTAAGCTTTCATGCTTACATTTTTTGCTCTGTATACAAAACGTTTGCTTTCTATTAAAGCACATGAAATGTTGTGTCATAGTTATTTAGATTTTTGAATTTCTTTTTAAACATTAACAGATCCTAGCAGAATCATAACACATTAAAAAGCAGAGCAATTGGTCATTTATCTCAATTTTTGTTTGTAAGCAATTATTGGACATGATTCTGTACAATACAAACTACTTTTGGTCATCCTGAAAATAGGAAAGGTGCCATGTAAATTCAAGTTTTTAGAATATGAATTGTATAGTAGAATATTGACAAATTTAATAAGAGTTCACTTGGATTTTGTATAAGGAGGCCATGCTTCATCAAATTAGTTACCAATTACATTATTACCAAATTACTCTTCTTTTGTAGGATGATATGCCAAAGCTCGTCATAATGAAGGATAAAATGACAGTGAACATGGAGATTTGAAAGATTAAGATACGAAAGGAAACTGATGGCAGAAGATAATTTTAAAAGCAAGAAGGAATGCTAAAAATGATGAAATGGAAAGATTGGGATTTTAGATTTTAGAGTGCTTAAGATGTAAGGCAGAACAGGGGGCAAAGCAATGAAGATTTTTGAAAATGAGGATGTGAATTTTAAACTTAACAGGCAGAAATCTGGTGGTGGTGGAAGAGTGGAGAGCATAGGTCAATTGCAGAACTTGGACAGCTGGACAAGCAAGAGTATGGAACATAGAATGGCTGAGGTGTTAGCTTATAATCTTTTTGATAAGTTGAAGCTTGAGAAGGATAGTGGTGGAGCCAGCTAACAGAATATTAAATTAAGTCAAGTCTGAATATTACAGAGCCAACAGAATGAGAGAGATAGCAGCAAGTTATGGACAATATTGCAGAAGTGGAAGAAAACAATTCTGAACATAGAGCAAATCTGGGGAGGAAGCTGAGTCCAGGATTGAGTAGGACACTAAGTTCGGTACGTCCAACCCCAGTTCTTCGAATGTTCTTGATAGAAACTGAAGAGAATGCTCTCGGCATTTGCAACGTTTAGCTTGAAGATGCTTTCAGAGTGTGGTAACAAACATTGGAGCAGTGGAAGAGGCAGTTTTTGCAAGGTTTCTGAGTGATCATGGATAAGGACATCTAACTGGCTTTTAAAAGTATGGTCCCACACAAATGACATGTGAAAAAGATCTTAGCCTAAAGATAATTTAGGCAGCCGCAGCTGTTAATGAAAGCCATTCCTCGTGCTGGGGACTAATGAATAGTAGAATTATTTAGGACTTGGTCACTCAGAATTTCCTTTTTGTGATCCCTCTTAATGACTTACATCAAATTATTCTGAGTTGTACCTGTAAGTTTATAGATGTCATTTTGTCAAATCAGTCAGTCTCTCGGATAGAGCATGAAACAAAAATGGACATTTTCTAGTGCTTGCAATTGAGAACTCTGACATTGCAGGGTATAGTGCAGCTTCAAGCCACCTGCTTTGCTAACATTGATAGTGGTTATGGAAACAGGATGAGAGGTGGTTCATGAGGAAAATAAAAATCAGCATGAACCAGTTGAATGTTTCTACGCAATTACATCAGAAGCCAAAACCAATCTCCTGATAGCTGTTCAAAACGTCAGCAATTTTTTTGAGAATAAATATTTCCCATTTTTTTGACCCACATACCTTATGCCCTGGTTCACCTTTTTCACCCTGGAAGGAAACACCAATACTGGGTAAGGCAATTACATCACATCACAAACCAAAACCAGCCTCCTGATAGTTGTTCAAAACGTTTACATTTTTTGAGGAGAATAATTTCTCATTAGTTTTTAAATTTTTTCCCCCCACATACCTTATGTTCTGGTTCAGCTTTTTCACCCTGGAAGGAAACACCAATACTGAGGTGTCTCAGATCATGCTTTAGTGCATCAATCATATTAGCACAGCATGGTCATCCTAGTTAATGTTTCTTACATTATAACAACTAACACACTTCAATGGCTGTAAATTATTTTAGACATTCTGAAGTTATGAAAGGCACTCCAGAACTTATTTCATTTTCCTTTTCACGTTCTAAGCTTCATAGAACTTAGAAAGGCAGATCCAGGAGCCCTGAATATATTAGATTTCCTATGCACAGAACATGGTAGAAATAAAAAGGGTGATGAAAATTACAATCCTGTTTTTTAAACAATCCCTTTAAATGGAGGAAACATTGGGTGAGAACATTATCAGAGCACAATTTTCACAACTTGCTTTCCTCATCACTTTGCCAAGACAGTTTAATATATAATCATATACAATAACATGACTATTTGGGCCATATTGTTTTGTAAAAATACCTAAATCATTGCAATTTTTTGTATCTGAAACATTGTAATATGATAACAAATTCAGGGCCTCCTCTATTACCCAGTGGACAATGCCAAGTAAATGATACCAGTGTCCAAACAGATCCTAACATTAGATTATACATATGGTTCAATTTCCACAAGAGTTTGCAAGGGACCAGTCAAGATTTATCTACCTTACAGCAAATAAAATAATGGTATTTCATGTTATTTGTTAATTTAAAAAAAGGAGAGAAGCTGGGAGGCAGATCAGGCATAACCTAAATAAATAGCGAAATAGACTATAGGGGTTGAATGGTTTACTTCTATTCCTACAAAATTCAAAATAGGGAACTTACAAAGTGTACATGTTTAGGTGAATTTCTGACCAAATGTTGACTGACATTCTTGAGAGGGTGGAGGTGAAAGGGGCCGGGGTGGGGGATGGTGAAGCGGTGTTGGGGGTGGAAGCAGGGCGTGCTAAGGTGAATAACTTTATGAGTCAAATAGGCACTAAGGTAACCATGCCTGACAATAGGCAAACTGAATCAACAATTGCGGCAGTCTCAGTAATCTGATACCCGAGTCAAGCAGATATGTTGTATACTGGCATAACGTTGATCACTGTCCAGCCAGCTTAAATCACAACTGAATCTGGTGATGTAGACATGTCACTCAGGATCAAGTAACCAGGTAACTTTGAAACTCTAGGAGATAAAGCAATCTTGGTTGGACCAGGAACTGGAATTTTGATTTTTGTTTTAAAAAATTACCTTTTGACCTTTTTGCAGTGATAATTCCAGTGTAGGAGCAGCAACTTTCATTGATTTATTCTGCTAAATGAAATAAGAATTCACACTTCAGGCATATTATAACAAAATACTTGACACAATTAAAGTGCAATTATGTTAATGGAAACAATTTAGCTTCTCTGTTTTCAACTTTCTGCTACTAGAATCCTGAGGAAGGAATGAACCAAAAATAAATCTATTTAATGGTATTTAATAGTGCATTAATGTACAGTTATTTCAGAATGTGATGAAATTTTATTTACGTAAGAACAAAGCTATCATTCACAACTATGACGAAGTAAGAGAGTAGGCAAATGTCAGGCTTCATTAGACTATTCAGCCTTGCCCCTCTCTTTCTCTGTAACCTCTTCCAGTTCTTGAACATTCTGAAATCTTGATGTTGTTCCAAGTTTGGGCTCTTGTGTATCTTGCAACATCAGCATCCTTATATACAAAGCTCTGGAATTCCCTCAATAAACCTTACCATCTCTCCAGCTCTTTCTCTCTTTTAAGGTGGTCTTCAAACTTACTTCTTAACTGAGCATTTGGTCATCTACCTCATGCCAGCTGGTGTCACATATAATTCAAAGAACATTTTTGGATTTTTGGATAGTAAGAACGGCTGATGCTGGAGTCAGAGATAACACAGTGTGGAGCTGGAGGAACACAGCAGGCCAGGCAGCATCAGAGGAGCAGGAAAGCTGACGTTTCGGGTCGGGACCCTTCTTTCTGAAGAAGGAAAACGTCAGCTTTCCTACTCCTCTGATGCTGCCTGGCCTGCTGTGTTCTTCCAGCTCCACACTGTGTTATCTCTTATTTTTGGACTTCTATTGTGTTAAAGGTGCCATATTATTACAAGTTGTTGTTGCATTTTCATAGTTCCCTGAGTATTGTTGATAAAATAAAATGATGTCAAAGCTTTTGTCTTGCACTTATCAGGACAATTCACAAGAATACCAATCAAGGGTAAAACCAACATTCATAATGTATGAGAGAAGAGATGAGAAGAAATTACTCCTCTCAAAGGATCCATGAATCTGTGCAGCTCAGTACCCCTGAGTGCAATGGATGTTGGGGCATTGAGTAAATTTAAAGAGGAGGTAGATAGATTTTTAATTAGTAATGGATTGAATGATTTGTGGAAAGCAGGCAAAGAAGTGTGGAGTCGAGGCCAAGATGAGATCAGCCATGATTACATCAAATGCAGAGCAGGCTCCGGTGCCCGAATTGCTCCTAGTTCTTATCTTCTTATGAGAGTTCTGATTGGTTGCCAAGTGGTGATCTCGGTCCCACCACCAAGCGTGTGAATCAGTATTCATTGAACTAAGGAATTCAGCAACATGTGAAGTTGAGGTCCTTTTTAAAGATGACATGTATGCCCAAGTAGATAGTGTTGATGAGGGATTCCTGCCAGGCCCAGCTCTCACAAAAATTTTCTTTGGAATTCATGGTGGTTGTGTCTTTGATGGAATTGTATCCAATATCTGAATCCCTCATATATTTCTGATAAGTAGAGGAAATCTTTGTTATATGTGAATCCACAGTGGCATTTTAGACTGATTTAATGGGTTCCATCCAACTGTGGAAATGGGACAGTCAATGAACTCTTTTTCTCCAATGTCCTAATTGAGAAACAGGCAGGGGAATCTCTATTACTGTCTATTACAAACTTACCTTCAGTGGTCAGTGTAGATGTTGCCATTGCTACAGTTCTACTCACTTTAAGGCTGGCCTTTTTGGATACCTCATTAACGGGACTTGAGCCATTTGTTTTCCTTGCAAATATGATGCTGGAATCGGGCATATCAAAACTATCCCGTGGGATAATGGATATCCTGTATATTGTGTAAAACCATGAGAGGCCTGGAGGCTCTTGGTCCTGAAAAACTGTCCAGTCAACCTCAGATTACAGTACTCTGGAAAGGTAAGGAATCTCAAATGTTTGAGCAACAGCAGCAACAAAAGTGGTGTTAACCACAAACAGGATGCTGTTGTCAAGCCAAAAAGACATTTTATCTATCATAAAAATGTATAAAGGCATATGGATTTCAATGCTGGTGTGACGCCAGGTAAGTAGTTTATACATCCTAAAAAAAACTGACTGATCACGTAAAAGAGCACATCCTTTCGGCTATTCCAAGCAAGCAAGGTAATAACTATATGCAAAAAGCCTGTGCTTGCAAAACCTTGAGTACAGTGTCCAACTGTAGATGTGATTCTGCAATTGGACAATATTTGCTTGATAATCCTAAATGCCTGATGAATTATGCTGACAACCAATTTAGGATTGTTGGTCAGGTTCACAGTATGGCATACTTGTGTGTATTGAAAGCTACATATGGTAACATCCAAGGTATTTTGCAATTGCAGGCAGGAACAACATGTGCATGCACTGTATCACTAATTGGGGCATTCTATATGGCAATGCCTTAATGAATCACAATCCATCTGTCAACCAATCAGCATTCTCCTCTTATGCAGCAGAAATATTGTTTGTTTCCTTGAATTGGTATTCT
This sequence comes from Rhincodon typus, assembly GCF_021869965.1. Classification (NCBI taxonomy): domain Eukaryota; kingdom Metazoa; phylum Chordata; class Chondrichthyes; order Orectolobiformes; family Rhincodontidae; genus Rhincodon; species Rhincodon typus. Next base: position 19,343 of record NW_025966897.1, on the reverse strand, counting down.
TGCAAATTATCCTGATGCAAAGAAGATGAAAAGTGTCGACAATATGGGTATTTCTTTGGCAATACTCATTTCCACACCATGAAATACACACTCCAATATCCATTGATGAGCAGGGAGGCCAATTGCAAATGTGTGGATTTGGCACTTATTTTATCCTGTTCAGAATGATAAACAACTGAGTGAACCCTGAAGGGACTGAAACCCAAAACAGAATGCCTGCCTGTGACATTAACCAATCTATCCATCTTGCCAAGTCATACATCAAACAAAGACAATCCTTGCTCATAGTGGTTGCAAAGGTGATTTTATTGTAGCTTGGCTTTAAAATTTAGTTAGTGGCTTGTTCATTATGGATGAATTACATGCACTACCTGTCTTGTAATAAATGACTGCCACTTCTTACCATCAGTCTCCTTTTTACTTCTCTCATTCCTGCAGCACCCGGTAGACGGATCTGTAACAGAAAATTGTTAACTCAAATATTATGGACTTCAAATAAATATATGTTAAACGGAGTAGGAAAGGAGTGGTGTTGAAGAAGACTGGGAATTATTCAGAAGTTTGCAATTAAATACATCTTATATCAGAAGTATTCATTCTTGGAAAGCTTTCATAGCAAATCACTTAAAACTCAGATCCTATTCCTGTATTTAGAAGTTCTAGCATTCTGTTTTTCGGTTGTTTATCTCAAGAAATTGAAAAATTTGTACAATACATAACCCTTTTAGACATTCATCACTGGACTTTTTTGTATGTAGAATGATAGAACGCTAGAGGAGTTCAGGAGGCCATTCAGCAAATTTTACTTGCTTCAGCTACATGTTGTCACAAGTAGTTACTAAATTGTGTAGAGATAGTAGGAACTGCAGATGCTGGAGAATCTGAGATAACAAGGTGTAGAGCTGGATGAACACAGCAGGCCAAGCAGCATCAGAGGAGCCGGGCCTAGACCCTTCTTCAGAAATGGATTTCTGAAGAAGGGTCTAGGCCCGAAATGTCAGCCTTCCTGTTCCATGATGCTGCTTGGCCTGCTGTGTTCATCCAGCTCTACACCTTGTTATCTCTTATACTAAATTATGTAGTTCTCCAACTTTGCCTTTTCTCACAAGTCCTACAAAATTTTCTCCTTCTGGAATTTATTCAATTCCCTTTTGAATAATTTGTTGAAACTGCCTCCATTACCCTTCCCAACAGTGCTTTGCAGGTCATAACAACTTGCTTTGTTTAGAAAGAAGTTATCATTTCACATTCTCATCTCACACCAATACTTGATGAAATATGGCACTTGGTTGCAATAGAAAGTTGCGGGGACGGTTTCATTTGTCTACATCCCCATCAGGGAACCATAGTGGGAGAATATATTAGATGTGACTTTCTGACATTTTCATTATGCACTCCAGTTAAATTATAAAATTTCTATTGCCATATTTCTATATGATTTTTCTACATCTGTAAGTGCCTTAATTCTTAATAAACAATTTCAGATGGAGATGGGAGATAGTAGGAACTGCAGATGCTGGAGAATCCGAGACAACAAGGTGCAGGGCTGGATGAACACAGCAGGCCAAGCAGCATCATGGAACAGGAAGGCTGACATTTCGGGCATCATAATTTCAGATGGATCTGTTGTATGATCCTGGTTACATAGGAACGTGAACAGGTCACTCAGTCTCTTGAATCTCTTCTGCTATTAAGCGGGATTGTGGCTGATCTGTGTTTTTACTTCATCCATCTGGATTAATCCCCACCCCTTCATACCATGGTATAGCAAAATCTATCCATCTAAAATTTACAACTATTATAGACATTACTGTTTCCATTTTTTATAACTATATCAAAGTAAAATATATGAATTCTGCAATCCAATTGTGCATCAGAAGTGTTCATTACCAATTTGTAAATGATCAAAGGCAATTTCCCATCAAGTCTTGCTAATTTTATTTACCCTACTGTTATTGATTATTGGATTGGGGGAGGAGCTCACAATTTCGAACTGATGCAAAACTGATCGTCTGTAATATGTTTTTCTGATTTTCTTTCGATAAAGAATGTCTTTACTTATGCTGTTTAAACAAGGATAAAAGCCCATAAGCTGATGTTGGAAAATTATACATATTGTGAATACAAAATGACTTACTTGTTCCTCCTGCCATGAATCCATTCTTCGCACCCTGACTAAAGGCTTCCCTGAATTTTCTGAGAGATTTTGTTTCACCTGTTTCAAAAGATGAGAGTTTGTGATTAAAAAAAAAAGTACAAGGTAAGTGTCTTGTTTAGTGTATTTGTGCTTTATAGAATGCTCTGGAATTTTATCTTGATATCTCTCTGATGCATATTACAACCTCCACCTTGGGACATATTACTATGTTAAGTATGTTGTCTAGATACAAATAGTACTTTTTGTTGTCTTAATCAACAGAGCTTGCTTAACTTGAGAGTGGGATAAAACCAGTGAATGCATGGAATCTAGTAGCCCAGCCCAAAAGCAGATGTGGGTATTTAATGTGAGTACTGCTCTATGAAAGATCCACATGCCTTCAAAAATATGTGTGGTATAAAGAAGAGTTCAGATTATAGAAATTTGGCATATTTATTAATTGTTAAAAATATGCCTCAACAAGGTATCTCAGTTTTAGAATAGTAGACCTATGGCAATGATGTGACATTTCTCCATTACATTCATAAGCTATCCTATATTCTCTTAATAAAATTGTCACTTAGTACAAAATAAATTCAATTTAGAATAAGGTCTGCATTGCAGTTCCACCAGGAACTGCATTAAGATTTCCAAACCAATGTTATATAGAGAAGGGACATTCATTTCATCAACTGGGACTGGATTTTAAGTACCATGAGGTGCAAACTCAATACTACTGTGAGTTTCCAAAGCTAGTGCTGCTGCTCTATCACTGATCAACTCTTTCCACCAGTGACATCTTGTGCTTAGAATAGACCCTGCCAAAAGCAGATTTGCATTTCCTTGTGGCCATCTGTATCATATGCTCTATATCACTAGAGAAGCTATACACCACAGACAGACATCAGTTCGTTTCTGGGGCATAGCATGGGAGAACTGAAATTCCAAAAGAGAACACATATTTAGTCTGCTGATCCCACATGTTTACATATATCAAGTACAATCAAGTGAGTAAGAAGGCAAAATCTTTATTGGAGAAGGCCCAAAAATAAATGAAGGGGAGTAGCAAAAATATTTTACATTTATCAAACTTGAGGCAAGGTGCTGTAAAGATATATACTCAGAATGGATAATAGTAAAAAGAAAATTAAGAAAATGAGTGGGCAAAGGGAATCGAGGAGCATAAAGGCTGGCAATTGAGATTTTTATACATGATTATAGAACAGATTGAAAATAAAGTCAAGGCACTGGAAGCACTACGTTAGAATGGAAGGCCACTTAGTTTCTGCTGGGGAGAGGCTGGTAGTTAATTATTCCAGACTATAATATCCTCAAAGACAGAGTTGTAGAAATGAGATGAATTGTGGCTTCATTAAACAAACACACTGGTACAGTCATAGGAAGGAAAGTTGAATCTGGCTGGGTTAAGAAATGAAAAAAAAAGTTAATCTGATACCATTAGGAGTATATTTTAGATCAACTAAGTAATGAGAAAGAAATTATGAATTTATTGGCAATTTAGAGATTGTTGGTGATGAGGCCATACATATGAGGAAATACCAAGAAGACCGAGAAAAGGTGCTTGGGAAATAGTGAACATTTTAGGTTATATAATTGATAATGAAATAAATAAAGTCATAGGAGAGTCCAATACACAGACTGGAAATGATCGAATTTGAATTGGATGAAAGGAGACTTAGCTCAGAATAATGGGTTGGAAAACTCACAGATAAAACAGGAGTGGGAAATGTCTAAACACAAAAGATGGGTAAGATAAATATTAAATACAGTGGGACTAAATTAAAAGGCAGAAGGAGCCAATATTTGACTAGCTACTGCCTATGCTATGTTTCAGCTATGAAATTAAAGTTTTAGCAAAGATTTGGTTTGGGCGAGTTTGTTGACTTGCTTGCAGAGCTGGCTTGTTCTTATTCAGACTTTTTGTCACCATGCTAGGTAACATCATCCGTGAGGCCTCCGATGAAGCAATGTTGTGCTATTCCACTTAGAATTTATATTGTCTGGTCCCTTATGGTGATGTATATGGGTTTGTATAGGGGTCCAATTCTATATTTTGCTAATTGCAAATGAAGATTAAACGCAGCAAATCAGAAGAGACCCACCAACTCATCAACAAAGTATTTGCTGGGATTAAATTCACAAGAGAAGAAGAAAACAACAATAAGCTTCTGTTTCTGGACATCAGAGTTGAGCATATGACCAATGGGGAGTTCCAAACCTCAGTATACAGAAAAGCAACCCACACTGATCAAATCCTCAATTTCCACAGCAACCATCTCAATGTCCACGAACAAAGCTGCATTAGGATACTATTTAAATGGGCTACGACTCACTGCAACACTCCAGAACTACGAGGAAAGAGGAAGAGCACCTATACAAAATCTTTGCTTTTTTTTCTTTATTCATTCATGGGGTGAGGACGGCAGCATTTATTGCCCATCCCTAATTGCCCAGAGGGCAGTTGAGAGTCAACCACATTGCTGTGGGTCTGGAGTCACATGTAGGCCAGACCAGGTAAGGATGGCAGTTCCTTTCCCTAAAGGACATTAGTGAATCAGAGATAGTAAGAACTGCCGATGCTGGAGTCTGAGATAACACAGTGTGGAGCTGGAGGAACACAGCAG
>NW_025966897.1:0-14461 GCF_021869965.1 Rhincodon typus | reverse complement strand
TGCTGGAGTCTGAGATAACACAGTGTGGAGCTGGAGGAACACAGCAGTCCAGGCAGCATCAGAGGAGCAGGAAAGCTGACATTTCGGTTCGAACATTTCAGGATCCCGAACTGAAACGTCAACTTTCCTGCTCCTCTGATGCTGCCTGGCCTGCTGTGTTCCTCCAGCTCCACACTTTTTAGTGAACCAGATGGGTTTTTCCCTGACAATCGACAATGGATTCATGGTTATCATTAGATTCTTAATTCCAGATATTTTATTGAATTCAAATTCCACTATTTACTGTGGTGGGATTCGAACCCAGGTCACCAAAATGTTATCTGGATCAATAGTCTAGCAATAATACCACTAGGCCATCACCTCCCCTGAACAGATATGAATGGATATCCCGCAACTTCATATGCAGGTGCCTACTAAACAGGCAACAACAGGAGGACACAGTATGCCCTAACACACTGGCCACACTGCCCTACATCAAGAACATATCAGAACTGACAACAAGACTCCTAAGACCACCAGAAATCATGATAGCCCACAAGCCCACAGCCACTCTACGATAAACAATCACAAGGATTAAAGACCCCATTCCCACAACATGCAGAACCAACATGGTTTACAAAATACCATGCAACGACTGCCACAAACATTACATCGGACAGACAGGAAGGAAACTAGCCATCACAATATATGAACATCAACTAGCAACAAAACGGCAGAACTTTCCTTAATATCATCACACTCGGATAATGAAGGCCATCAGTTTAACTGGGACAATGTAACTATAGTCACCCAAGCCAAACATAGACATGCATGGGAATTCCTAGAGGCATGGTTCTTAACCCGTAATGCAATCAACAATCATACAGAATTGGACCCCATACACAAACCAATACAGATCAAAACCGGAAATGACACTACTCACCGCAGTATAAATTCCAAATGGAGCAGAATAACATCGCTTCATTGGAGGCCTTACTGATGATGTTACCTAGCATGGTGATGAAACGCCTGAACGAAAACATGCCAGCTCGGCGAGCAAGTTAACAACCTCACTTTCAGCTATGAATTCTGCCATTTCTTAGAATGGAGCCACAGTGCGGACCTTAACCCGAACCTGGCATACAAATAGCATGAGTATGCACTTGCATCAGTTATAACTTCTTGATTTACTAGAACTGGTGCCTACTCTGGGGTCCACACTATGAATAAAAACCGAAAGAACTGCGGATGCTGTAAATCAGGAACAAAAACTGAAGTTGCTCAAAAATCTCAGCAACTCTGGCAACATCTGTGAAGAAAAATCAGAGTTAACGTTTTGGGTCCGGTGACCCTTCCTCAGAATACGAATTCCTCAGAACACGAGGACCTGCTGTCAGACCTGCTGAGCTTTTCCAGCAACTCCTGTTTTTGTTCCATACTATGATTTATGCTTGGACCTCAAAGGTAAGGAACTTAAAATGTCCTGAGTGTAAGATGAAATAATTTCCTTTGAGCTACATGAGAGCCATTCTAAATTTGTACAAGAAATTGTTTGGTCACAATTAGAATATTGGATACAGTTTTGAGTAGCCTTTAATTGGAAAGATGTTGGATTAATGCAAAGTGTACAGAGAGGATTCACTAAATGCCTAAAGAAATAAAAGGTTATAGTTGTAAAATGGGCACAAATTTTGTATTTTCTCTGTTGGATCTATGAAATTTATGAGAATCTATGAGATCTGATAGAGCTTTTAAAATGAAGGAACATTCTTATCATTTGGTGAAGGGGTAATATGGAAAAAAGACAAGACTAATCATTCAACAGCAACGTGGCATGTTAGAAGAGATTTTCTTCACTTTGATAATTAAAATGCTCAATTACAATTTGTGAGAGTGTTTAAAACATGTTCGAAAGAATTTAGATAACTTTTTGAAAATGTGTAACTTAAGAAAAAAGGAAAAGGGCAAGGAAATGCAATTAGAGTTGACAATTACAGCTGAAGTAGTACAAAACAAATTCAATGGGGAAAATATCCCTTCTGTTGTAATAATTATGAATTTTATTGTCTTTTTGCCTCATTTACTTTCTGTCCTGAAGGCAGTGGCTTGTATTATAGTACAGATCCAAAGGTATTGTCCAGCCTTATTTGTGTCTCAGTGAAGTTGTAGTTTCCATTCTCAGTTAAGATTTAAGTATGTTATTTGACTTCTCGAAACTTCCCAAACCTACAGGATTTCCCCAATTCTTCAAGAATGAAAGATTAATCTCCATGACACTATGGTGAGTATAGAGAGGGAAAAGTCATCGGGACTTTGCTTTAATTTTTTGAAAAAATATTTGAATATCTTAATTTATTAGCTTAAAAGATCTTTTGCAGATGGAGTGAAATGTTGTTGGGCCAAAAGTGTAACCAGGTAATTAAGTGTTTGTCCTGTTCAGTTTTTTGCAAAGACAGTGAGCTGCCAGGATGGACCTATTGTGCTGTGTGGTGAGGGCCATGTGATGCAGTTTCCAGGAATATACCCAACCAGAATTTGCGACTCTAAATGTCTCAGTCAGGCAGGATTTTACTTCAGGTTCTATTTCAGATTTACAAATACATTGAGTAGTGACAAGGATTGGGAACATTTGCTACTTTTCCTTCAGAGATATATAGAAGCCAGATACAGTAATATTGATCATTCTGACTGAGCTTGAAGTATAAAGGTTAAAGATGGTACCTATATAGTTTATATGACCTAGAAATTGGATTGAACCCAAATTAGAGAATTAATCTAGTGCCATGTACCTGCTTCAAGAGGCTAGGATTGCCACAGGTTGTGTCCTAGACTTGAAAAATGGGCATCGCATAGTCACGTCTTTGGATCTAGAATTTCAGTATCATATCAAACCATACTTCACAAATTGTCCAGTGGACCATTCATAATTTATACCTCCCAATTTATTAATGTGCTAAGTAAAGTCACAGAAAAGCTTTGCAAGAGAATTTTAGTGCAAATCCTGTCCAATTGTATAACACATTGCTTGACCTTAACTGATGTATTGTGTCCAATTCTGGGTACCAGATTGTGGATTGTAAATCATATGAGAAAGACTCTGAGAATGCTGAACTTTGGGTCATGTAGAAAGATTGGGAAATTTGGAGAGGTGACTTGATAGAGGCTTTTAAAAACGTGAGCGATCTGGACAAAGTACATTCTGTTTTCATCCGTAAAAGGATCAGTTTTAAGGTTGTTGGCAAACAAATCATGCCTAAAAATAAAGTTTTATATTGTTCTTGGTGAGGATCCAGAAAGCCGTGTCTGAAATTGTGATGGAAGCAGTTTCAATCATGGCTTTCAAAAGAGAATTGGATAGTTTTCTGCAGAAGAAAATTGAGAGATAGAGAAAAGGTGAGGTGCAGCACCAAGAAAATTGCTCTTACACAGAGCTGAATGGTTTCATTATTTGCTGTAAACATTCCATGATTTTCTTAATTGTAGAGAAAAACACAAGGCATCCAGATGTCAAATTAACACTATTTGACATAACCATTTTTAAAGCATTAATTAAATGATAGAATACGTGTTTCAAAATGTGACCTTTAGATTATGTATCCATTGAATAGGCAGAATGTCCATTCCCATTGAAACATTCCAGGTAAAACAAGGTAATATCTCTTATTTCTGTAAATGCTCTAGCTCTACAGGAGTTCTGCACCCCTCCAATTCTAGCATCTTGCTCATTTGCAATTGAAGGTTCCAACATTGGTGGCCCTACCCCTCTGCTGCCTTGGTCCTAAATGGCATGAAATTTTCTCCTTAAACCTTACTGTCTCCCTTCCATTCTCTCCTCATTTAAGATGTTTCTCAAGCCTTACCCCTTTCACCAAGCTTTTGGTCACCTGTTCTAATATCACCTTATATGGGTCAGTGTGAAATCTAACATTCCTGTGATACACCATGGAATGTTTTTCTGCATTAAAAGGCAACATATAAATGTAACTGGCTATTGTGTAGATGTGTTTAGCCTAGAGGGATAAGTTACTGGAGGATTTTGACGTTGAAGTGATAGACTGAATCCGTCCCCAAAGCTGCATGGGTTTTATTTAAAATTCATTTGTGGGATCGGAGCGTCACTGGCTGGCCAGCCAGCATTTATTTCCCACTTATTCCAGTCCTATCTTTAAGCACCTTTAAAATGAAGGAGACATATTTCTGAGTCTTGCCTGGATTTCACAGGCAAGTAAATGTTGGAGAACTAAGTGCATTGATCAAAATATTGTCTGATATTCCAATACATGCTGCACTCAGTGGACTCAAAGGTCATTGCATTAGGCCAGGAAATCTTTTGTTAAAAATTATTCAATAAATCATTTTAAAGAAGCTTTTACGGTAAGTTTAAAATGTATGTTTCATGTCCTCTAGGTCTATTAAATTTGAACATAAGGAAAAGCAGTGGGTTCTACTAACCAGGTAATCTTCACTCAAGTTTCCTTTACAGATCCCTTTCAGACAATAATTAACAGCCATTCAGTGAGGTTTTTAGTTGGTGAGATATCCTTCTGGTGTAGATTTATTTTGTTACTCAAATATTGTTTAATAAAGCTCAAGGAGAATTTTTCTTTTAAGACAAGGATAGTTTATTTTTTTAGTTTACATATTTTCCAAATATTAAGCACAAAACACAAAATTCAACATTACCCTTTATGACGTTTTATTACACTTTAACAAAACTATGAAAATACCCTGATAAAACAAGATAATTTACTCACAATGAAGTATTTTAGGATGGTTGAAAGTGCCAGTAAGACACTGGTAACTCAAATCTAGAAGCTTTTTAGGCATTTTGAATTTCTTGAAAGCAAATTCTTTCCACAGCCCTTTCTGAGAGGTGAAGCCTTTGCTGAAATTATGCTGTGTAGCCTGTTCATTGGCAGTTGGATTAAATGAAGTCTGAATTATTAAGACCAAGGAAAGGTAGCTAAACTAGTCTATATCTTTTTGATAGATCTCAGTATGCATTCTTCAGTCTTTAATGTTTTTTCTTCTATTGGGTGAGTTCATATGCTTGCTGGGGAAGCTGCTTACCTCAGCTGGCCAACTGGTTTACATGTGGTTCAGGATAACACCAATGAAACAGGATTCAATCCCTGTTCTGGCTGAGGTAGATTTGGAACAGCCTTTTTATCCCACCTCACAGTAAAATCATGGCATAAGTAATGATTCGACCGTGTTTCTTTAGTCAAAATTGTGTTTGAGGAATGCCAGAATCATCTACCATTGTCACTTGGGTGTCATGTATAAAATGGGCTAGTTCAGGGCTTCCTAAAGTGGGGTCAGGACATGAGCATGAATTGTGGGATTGTGAGCTATATATGGAGTTCTGACTAAATTATAACAATGGCGTCCCAACCTGACTTAAAGGCTCCCATTTACACTTATTATCCTCCCCCTTCACAGTTCTCACCTAGGCATTGTGACAACTTTCATGCCTCAAATGGATTCACAGTGGAATAAGGTTTGGGAAGCACTGGGCTACTAGTAGAGAAAAGCTCCATTCCAACAAGAGCCTTATATTTAACTCAGCACAGCATTTTGTACTGAACCAATGCAGATTTTAATTTCCAAATTGTTGGTACCAGAAGGAGATTGCTAGTTTACAGTCATTGTATACCAAATCAAATTACTTTTGAGCTTTCAACTTGATCCATGAGGAACTGAATTAAAACCGACAAAACAAGCTGAGAGAGGACTTAAGGAAAGATGTTTTCATTCAATAAATTATGAACTGAATACAGTTTAACTCTTGTCAACTAGTTATGTTTGACCCAAAATTCCAAATATAAAAGAGTAATACTTTAGGCCAATGAGTCATCTGACTTAGCCCCTCGGCTGTAACCACGGGAACAGGAGTAGGTGCTTAGGGTCAACTGATACTGCTGTGCTAATTTGCTACACATGTCAACTGCTGTAAATAAACAAGCATGCCCATGTAGATATTGCCACAGCATAATATAGCAGAAAACAGCAAACCTCTAGAACAGCACATGTATCTTGAAACAATCAATAAATATCAAAAAATAAATCAATACAATATTCCAATTACACTTAGTAACCACTAATAGTAAGAGATGAAATTAATATTATTTTTAGATTCTGGGCAAAACCTTGAATTTTATATACATTTTAATTAAATTTGATTCCTTTTTAAACCTTAAATATTTGAAGCAGATGAATCTTTTAATAATATTAGAAAGTTTTAAAACATTATTTTTCTTCTTGCAAAGTTCCCTTTTCAGTTATTACAAGAATTCATTTTCACTTAACACAAAACAATTACTTAAGTAGTAACATAGTTAAAAATAGTTTCATTAAGACAATAATTGATCAATTAAAGAGCAAACAAAGCATAATTTCTTGATTAATTTTGATTTCATGTTAATTTGCCAATGTGATGAGGAATGAAACTGTGTCCTTGAAATCAAATTGTGTTCTATGAATATTTAAGTGTATCCTAAACTTCTATTTTAATAATAGTGTTAACCTGTTTTAAATAAACGGTGACAACTCTGAAAGGAATTTCATATGAATTAATTAAATATTCACACATTTTAATTTTAAAACGTGTCTTGTTATCAAGTCAATTTTTGCCGACTCTTGAGTGAAGAATATTTTCAACCTCTATTATTAAAGCAATGTTGGAAGTAGCCGAGCCTGTGGCATAGCTTTTGGCTGCTGGCATTGCAACAAGCCCATTCTATACAAGGTCATGAATTTATTCATTGTGCATTTAAACCAATGTTAAACAGTGAAAAACATTCAGATAACTCAAAAAGCCATAATTACACTTGGTGATGTAATTGCTACGTGCATTATCCATGGTAAATGTGGGGTTATGGGCATAGGGAAGGGGTTGGGTGTGGGTGGGTTGCTCTTCAGAATGTAGGTGCAGACTTGACAGGCCGAATGGCGTCTTTCCACACTGTAGAGATTCTATGATCCATTGATTCTATTCACTGTCTCAGTACAAACTTGGTTCTTAATTCCTTCCCTTGCTATTTATCATACTCATCTAACATTCCACATTTTATACCATATTTCATCTAAGTTATTGTGTGCGCTAAGGAATAAATTATTGACTGTTGCAGCTTTTACAAATTTAAGTTCTTTTTAAAATAAGTCTGGCTATGTAATCATGTGTGAAGAATAAGAGGTTCACTTTGAAGTCCAAACCATTTGTCAAAACAGCCCAGTTATTAAAGCTTCACATGACATTACATATTTGAATAGAGCACCTCAATTTCCCAAATCTCTGACAGAATCTGGATCTGTGTGGATGTGTGAATGATCCTGTGTAAGTGAAGAAAGAAATGAAGTTTAATTCGCTAGAATGTTTCTGCAGAGAAACATCTTCCATGTGAAGGCCAAGAAAGGATTAACACCTCAAATAATTCACAAAGCTTGGAAAGTAATGTTTTTAGCAGGTGAGACACAAATTTGTTGAGCTACAGAGAAGAGGTAAATGATTACGTTTAGATTTTGTCTTCAAGTACTGATTAGTCTTTATTTTTGGCTTGGAAAACATATGATTATAAATTATGTATCAATGAATTAGGAACAGGAGTATTTGGTCCCATTAAGCCTGCTTTGCCATTCAATAAGATCATGGATGATCTAATTGTGGGCTCAAGTTCACATTTCTTCCTAACCCCGATACCCTTTGACTTCCTTGACAGCCAAGAATTTATCTACTGTGCATTAAAAATGTTCAATGACCCTGCCTCTACCTCTCTCTGGGGAAGAGGGCTCCAAAAACTCAACCCTATGAAAAAAAGATTTTTCCTCATCTCAGTTTTAAATTGGTGACCCTTGGGCCAATAATCAGCGTTATTATTGATAAAAGCAAACTTTAAATTAAAATCTGTTGTAGGGCACAGCATGCAGTACAGATATGCAAATATTTCTCCTGGCTATTTAATAAAACTGTGGCCTACAATTGTCTATTTGATAGATCCTTTCTCAGTGCACTTTGCCTTCCTTTCCTGATATCTTCCAGCTTGGTTTGCTCACAAAGCTGCCATTTTTCCAACATCTGCCCATTCAGCAAACTGTTCTTCAGCACCCAGTGAGGATAGGGGAGTTTGCTGATGGCAGTCAAGTGAGGCTTAAAGCTGAATATGGTCTGGCCCCCTGTTCAATACTGAGAGTACTCACTACTGTTTCGTCACCTCTTCTAGGTGAGAAATCAAAATGGCACTCAAAACAATCTACTTCCATTTTCCTAAATGTTGTGAAGTTAACCTCTTTTCTGATAAGAGTCTGGCTGTTTGTTGAAAACCATAATCTCATCCAGTAATGTGATAAAAGAATCTGGACTCTTTCTCATTAAATTGTTCTCAAAATGATTTAATTGTCTCCATTTTTAATACTGAAAGAAGGGCATTGGAGCAGAGATTTACAGGTAGTGGCAGGAGAGGCACTTCATTCAAAGGATTCAATTCTGGGGTGTACCATGTAAATCTATTTGTCTTAGAGTCCCCATTCGGGATTGGAATCGCAGCAATGTTACCTTCTCAAGTTGTGTTTAGCAGATTACTCGATCCCATTATTGCTCACCTTTGATGCAAGAAGATGTGTATTGGTAATATTGAAATCATCTGGACTAGGACCATCTGTCTGCAACACAAGGAATAACATATCACTGACACCTTCCCAATGTATCCGCCTTTGTAGCCCAGCTGAATGCCCTCAAGAGTTGAGCTCGTTCGAAGAGAAGCAACATGTCATACAGCCCCTCCAATCTGCTATCAATCGTTTAATTAGATTGTGGTTGATTTGTACCTCAACTCAATTTTTCTGTCTCAACTCCATCCCCTTCATAGTCCCATTAAAGACTTAAGGAATTTCAAAAGAAATTCTTCAAATTCAGTCACAAAAACGTTAACTGGTTCATGATTGACAATGGCTATTTTTCTTCCAGCTATCTTGTGATCAACAGCAAAATTCCACCAGGCTTTTTAATTGCTTTTTGTATTTATCTATTGGTTTTTAATAATCAATGTAATTTAACTCCGAAATCATTTTGTTCCTCTGTGGTTCCTAGGTTTATACCATTTCAGAAAATATGCAAATTTATTTTTCTTGGATCCAAAATTAAAAACCTCTTATTTACCCACATTGCAGTCTATTTGCCAATGTTCATTTGGCCGAAATAAGGTCATGATCCTTAATATTGACGCAGTGAAGATGAAGGAGGATAAAAAGGTTGTGAGACCATGTGCTTACAATTAGCAACAAAAGAGGAAATTTACCATTGATGTCTGCTTGCTTTTACGTCTCCTTGTCTTTTGCTTTTCCTGTTTAAAGATGCAAGAATGAAAGGAAGATTTAATGTTGCATAGAACAAATATGATGGGCACTTCAGGGTACAGCAGACAAGTTATTTTAATCACATTGCACATATGTGTAACCCAAAAATTAAGCAGTGTTGTTTCCAATCTCCCTCGTAACTCCCAGTGAGATTAATGAATTCCCCAGGCCAGTGAGGTGTAAGAAATTGTGATTCTGGGTGTTGCACTGAAATTTCAGGGCCCCTACATTTAGTCACAGCATACTTGAAGGTTGATTGGTTAAGTGCAGTTGGTGGAGTCATAGAATATTCCACAACATACGTGAAGTGGGAGGTACACAACGATTGTGTGGAATAGTTTTGTACTTTGAAAGCTTAGGCAGAGCTAACAATGACAAATCAGAGTTTTGATGTGAGTGAACATGGTGTCAGTAATGGCACTTCACAGCAACAGTGAGAATATATCATGGTGCCTTGGCACATTGGTTTATTTTGCACTTTGACTTTAGCCAAGTCTGGCCTACTCTTATCACAGCTCTGCTCTGGTATATACTGTCAGGGTTTGAGGGGGGCATTTCAATGCAAAGATCTGAGATTGGGGGTTGGTTTGCAGTAGTATGGAGTCAGGTCAGGAGTGGTAATGATGAGATGGCTGAATGGAAGGTGATGGAAAACAGCAATTGGATTCTTTAAATGTGGGGTTTCTTACATTCTATATAGCTGGCATTCACTGCGACTGGGTTTCCTGAAAACCATTGGTGCTAGCACACACATTCAAAAGCCTGACCATTTCTGGGGCCAGTGCTTTGGCTTTTGAGCCACCAAGACAGCTGCCTCTATTTTCTTCCAAAGGCTCTTACGTGGAGCAGGAGATTAAGATACTTAACTCATTTCTATCACATGGATCTTCCTATTGCCCCTGTTCTGAAACCAAGTAACTAGATAATGCAGCAGAATGACTTGCATTGGCTTTCCTAATTTTGATCCCTGATTATCGGAAAGGCCTCCTCTTAACTTCTCCCTATCGTAGAGAGTGTTGAGGGCTCTGATCGGCCAAAACACCTATCATAGCTTTGGTAGGTGGTCAGTAGAGGTCTCAGCGGAATAATGACATTGATAGTTGTTTACAACAGCCGTTCATGGCCCTGCTGAATTCTGCTGGACAACCGCAGTGAAAATTGTCAGAACTGAAATTGTGTTCAATGAACCATGACCCCAACTAACCATGGCAACCATCTGTTGCTTTTATCATGCTATTTTCTGCCAGCCAGATTGATGCCAGTCAGTATACTCCCAGGCCCACCTTAGTCATGTTTGTCATGATCTGGCCATCAGGCACTTTTCCGACAAGTGGCAAACTGCTCCTTTCTGGACCGGGTGATAAGCTCCTGCCTTCGGCAATGATCATTTCTGAAATCTCAGGTTGGCCATTCTCACTCTTTCTCCTTCCTAAATTCTCAGGTACCTCCTTTGTGGGCAGGGACTAAGAATTCAAGAATAAAATAAAAATAAATACAAGGCATTTGAAGGTGCAACACCCAATGAAAGAAGACAGCAACCTTCACATCATGTTCCTGTTAAAATAAGTTTTCCAAGTGGAAAACCTGCATCCTAATGTGCCAAGAAGCACCTGAACCCTGGTCACCCCCCAGTTAAAGCTCTTAAAGATTCAATTTAAAAATGGATTATATCAGGAATAACAAAGTTTAAGTCAAGTTTTTCCAAGGTATTACAAACAAATGGAAGTGGACAAAGCCCTGACAGCAACCAAATCACCTTTTACCTTAAATCTGAAACCCTGGTCATTGACCCTTCACTACAGGTCAGGTATGTTTTATCCAGAAATCTTGCGATCTGTTGGGATATAGACTTGTAGGCAATGATAAATTTCCTAAGCAATAACTTTCCCAAGTCCTGTGGTGTTGTAGTTTTATCTCTAAGTTTCATACTTAGAAGAATAGCCCTGGACATTGGATTTTCAGTCCTTTGGGTCCATCCAGGTCTGGCTAGATCCGTTCAGTCCACCTGCTGCACTTTCAAAAACACAGTTTTTAGGCCTTTTTGGTTTTTGGAAGTGTGGATCAAGGATACTTGACCTGTGATGGAAAAGGTGCCTTTCCACCCATCCTTTCTATGCCCCTCAGTCCTACTCTAAGGTCCCCTCTCAACCTTCACTGCTCAAAGGAAAACAACCCCAGCTTGTCCAATCTTTCCTCCCAGTTCAGACCGCTCCAGTCTAGGCAGCATCCTGGTAAATATCCCTTACATCCTCCCCATGCAATCACATCCTTCCCATATAGTGGTGACCAGAACTACATGCAGTGCTCCACCCGTGGCCTAACCAGCATTTTATATGATTTCAGCATAATCTCCTTGCTCTTGTATTCGATGCCTCAGCTGATAAGAGCAATTAGTCCATATGTCATCATAACTGTCTCATCTATCTGTCCTGCTACTTTCAGGGATCTGTGGATATACACAGCAGTGACTCTCTGATCTTCAGTACTTGTCAGGGTTCTACCATTCATAGTGTAATTCCTTGCCTTGTTAGGTTCCCCATCTGCAATACCTCACTTTTCTGGGTTTAATTCCACTTGCCACAGATCTGCCATCTGACCAGTCCATTGATATCTTTCTGCAGATTACAGACATCCCCCTCACTATCACCTGATCAATTTTCATGTCATCTGCAAACTTCTTGATATCAGCCACTATGTTTAAGTCCAAATCATTGATGCACGCCACAAACCCAAGCCAGCACCGAGCACTGTGGTGCCCCACTGGAAACAGTTAAAAAAAAGCATCCTTTACGATCACCCTCTGCTTCCTACCATTCAGCCAATTTTAGATTCAACCTGCCACTTTGCCTTGGATCCCATGGGTTCTTACCAACATTCCCTCTAAGCTGTGCAGCTGCTCCAATGTTCCATGAACTGCAATTGGTGTACTAATACAGATCACAACATTAATTTCCAGTTCCAGAAGTCGCTGCTATGTGGGGACCTTGGAGGTCCATGCATAAAAAGAAAAATTAGGCGGCAACTTTGGCTTCTACTTTCTTGAGCAGTTTGCCTTATTAAAAGCCTTGCTAAAGTCCATCTAAACAGATCAAATGCATTACCCTAATCTATGATAGTGATAATATGTAGGCCTGTCTCTCTGGAGACTAGATTTGTGGAATAGATTTCACCTGCTTGAAGGAATGGCATTGAAAGATTTTATGTTGTTTGTCACCTCGCTTTCAAATTTCAATCTGGATCATGTGACAATTCAGTAAACGGCAGAAAATTTTATCGATCAAGTAAAATCTAGAATCTTAGATTATGGATTGAATTTGAAAGCAATAGTGATCAGAAAGAATACATTAGAAGAGAGTAGAATTAAACTTGAAATGAAGGTTTCGATACTGGAACAAGTAGATAAGTTTGTTTACTGAGGACAAATCACAAATGAAGAAGTAGTAGAGAGAGAAACAAAGTAAATATTGAGTCTGTTATGGCTCTTCTTCACGATGACATATTATACTCAAGAGGTTAATTGTTTTTCTCTCCACAGATGCTGCCAGACCTGATGTTCTCCAGCATTTTGTTTTCATTTCAGATCAATCCCACAGTATTTTGCTTTTATTAGAAGTAGAGATAGCCAGAAGTAATTTACAAAGATGTAAAAATAATTTTCTTTGTCTCCCCAAAAATTCTTTTGCCAATTGGCCAAAAGCTGTATCCTCTGATAACTGAATCTGCAGTTAGTAATTGGTCTTATCCTTCCATTTTTTTGTCTACTTAATCATAATCTAATGTCATATCTAAACTGCTGCTTTTTAACAAACTCAAAAGTATCTAGAAAATGCTTACAAATGATCAACTGCCTATATTAGGTAATTATGATCACAAACCCCTAAAATCTAACAAGTGAAACCTGGGTCCATCCTTGAAACTCAACAAAACCCCTCATAATTTTGAACACCTCAAGTAAGCCTCCCCTCAACCTTCTTTGCACCTGAAGAAAACAATCCCAGGCCCTCCAGACTCTCTACATAGCTCAATATCCTTGCTATCATTCTAATAATTGTTCTGTGTGTGATCTCTAAAATTCTAACATTGTTGCAAAAGCATGGCACACAAAATTATGGTCACAATCAGAGGCCTAATCAGAATTTTTCCAGAAACAAGTATGTTGCTGCTGATATCTCCCCAAAATACTGATCTTACCTTCGTCCTTAATGTAGGGGTTGAAACACTTCCATTCTGTGATAAATGAGCTGGGTCCAGATGACTAGGATCTGCTGAATCTGAGTCAGGTTCTTCTATCATTCCTTCTATTTTTGACAGAGACCGGCTAGATATGTCATACTTCAGAGATGAGCCCTGTACCTTATCAAAACGAGAACAAAATGTCCATGATTATGATATACCAACAGGGCTGATTCTACTAGCAAAAGTATAATTGGAAATTGACAATTATCAATAAGGAAATAGAATAATGTGCACCCGAGGGTGAATATGCAGGGAGAAGTATACTGGAGGTAAATCTGAAGAATAATGGCCAACAGGGTAAAGAATAATGGACATCGGGGCTAGATTTTGAGCACATCCCCATCCCTGCTGGGAATGCACTTGGCATAAGGATGTAAAATATGTCAGGTTGCTAGCCTCTACCTTCCTTTCTTTGATTCCAGAGGGGGTCAAGCAGTGTGCACCTTCCATCCCCATCAATAAAGTTCAGCCCAGGCATGAGTATACAGAGAATAATGAGTACGACTGGTTAATACCGAGAAGTATGGATATTAGGGTGAATTTAGAGAGTAGTGGCCTTCAAAGGTGGATATATAGAACAATGAACACTGGATTTAGGACAAAATAACAGGTATCAGTGGGGTGGGGAGTGGCTACGATATGAATATACAGAGAGCATTGTGGACTGAATAATAATTTGCAGGGACACTGCATCCCCATCCTATTAAAAACCATATACCTCAGGCAGAACTTGTTCGAACTGACTATCAATTCACATCAAAAAGAACTGCGGATGCTGTAAATCAGGAACAAAAACAAAGTTGCTGGAAAAGCTCAGCAGGTCTGGCAGCATCTGTGGAGGAGAAAACAGAGTTAACGTTTCGGGTCCAGTGACCCGAAACGTTAACTCTGTTTT
>NW_025966896.1:25518-28596 GCF_021869965.1 Rhincodon typus | reverse complement strand
AGGTCTGGCAGCATCTGTGAAGGAAAAAACAGAGTTAACATTTCGGGCCTGGTGACCATTCCTCAGAACCTCAGAATGCACTGACGAAGGGTCACTGGACCCGAAACGTTAACTCTGTTTTTCCCTTCACAGATGCTGCCAGACCTGCTGAGCTTTTCCAGCAACTTCTGTTTTTGTTCCTGATTTACAGCATTCACAGTTCTTTTGGCTCACCTTTGTCTAACGCGTGCATTACTTCCTCAAAGAATTCTAACAGATTTGTCAGACATGACCTCCTCTTGGCAAAGCCATGCTGACTCAGCCCTATTTTACCATGAACTTCCATAATCTCCTCATTAAGAATGGAGTCAAAAATCTTACCAATGACTGAGGTCTTGCTAACCGGCCTATAGTTTCCAGTCTTTTGCCTCCCCCACTCCTTAAACAGGGGGTGTTACATTAGCCACTTTCCAGTTTTCTGGGACCCTTCCTGACTCCAATGATTCCTGAAAGATCACCACCAATGCCTCCACAATCTCCTCAGGTATCTCCTTCAGAATCCCTGGGATGTAGTCAATCTGGTCTGGGTCATTTATCCACCTCTGACCTTGCATCATCCCCAGGACCTTCCCCTTAGTGACGGTCACTACACTCACCTCTACCCCTGACTCTCTTGAAGTTCTGGTATACTGCTGGAGTCTTCCACCATGAAGACTGATGCAAAGTACCTATTCAGTTCTTCTGCCATTTCTTTGTTTCCCATTACTACTTCTCCAGCCTCATTTTCCAGCAGCCCAATGTCCACTCTTGCCTCTCTCCTACCTTTCAGATATCCAAAAAAAACCACTTCAGTATGACTAGCTAGCTTAGCCTCATATATCATCTTCTCCACCTTATTGGTTTTTAAGTTATCCTCTGCTAGTTTGTAAAGACCTCCTATACTCTGGCTTCCCACTAATCTTCACCACATTGTATACTTTGTTTTCTTTTCTTTTTATACCATCCTTGACTTCCCTTGTCAGCCATCGTTGCCTCATCCTGTCTTTATTTGTCCTTGGGATGAATTTCTGCTGTGCCTCCCAAATTACTCTCAGAAACTTCTACCATTGCTGCTCAACCATCTTCTCTGCTAGGCTCCTCTTTCCAACCATCTCTAGCCAGCTCCTCCCTCATGTCTCATTATCTGGAGATTATTACCTTTTAGCTACCTCCACAGCGTTTCATCATTTCTGTGAATGATTTGGATTTGAATATAAGAGGTATGGTTAGTAAGTTTACAGTTGACATCAAAATATGTGGAGTAGTGGACATTGAAGAAGGTTATCTCACAGTATAACAAGACCTTGACCAGATGGGCAAATGGGCTGAGGAGTGTCAGATGGAGTTTAATTTAGATAAATGTGAGGTACTGCATTTTTGAAATGCAAATCAGGGCAGGACTTATAAACTTAACGGTAAGGCCCTGGGGAGTGTTGCGAACAAAGAGACCTTGGAGTGCAGGCTCGTAGTCCCTCGAAGTTGGAGTCTCAGTTAGACAGGATGGGAGTTGGGAGGTAATGCTGCAGCTGTACAGGACTTTGGTGAGGCCACTTTTAGAATACTTCATTCAATTCTGGTCCCCTTGCTTTAAGAAAGACGTTGTGAAACTTGAAAGAGTTCAGAAAAGATTTACAAGGATGTTACCAGGGTTGGAGGGTTTGAGCTACAAGGAAAGACTGAATAGGCTGGGACTATCTTCACTGGAGTGTCAGGGGCTGAGGGGTGACCTAATAGAGGTTTATAAAATTATGAAGGGCATGCACAGGGTTATCTGTCAAGATCTTTTTCTAAGGTAAAGGGAGTCCAAAACTAGAGGGCAAAGGTTCAAAGTGAGAGGGGAAAGATTTAAAAGGCACTTGTTTAAGAAGGGTAGCAAGGATAATACAGGTAATTATAGACCGGTGAGCCTGACGTCAGTGGTGGGGAAGCTGCTGGAGAAGATACTGAGGGATAAGATCTATTTACATTGGGAAGAAAATGGACTTATTAGTGATAGGCAGCATGGTTTTGTGCAGGGAAGGTCATGTCTTACCAACTTGATAGAATTCTTTGAGGAAGTGACAAAGTTGATAGATGAGGGAAGGACTGTAGATGTCATATACATGGACTTCAGTAAGGCGTTTGATAAGGTTCCCCATGGTAGGCTGATGGAGAAAGTGAAGTCGCATGGGGTCCAGGGTTTACTAGCTAGATGGATAGAGAACTGGCTGGGCAACAGGAGACAGAGAGTTGTAGCAGAAGGGAGTTTCTCAAAATGGAGAACTGTGAACAGTGGTGTTCCACAGGGATCCGTGTTGGGACCACTGTTGTTTGTGATATACATAAATGATCTGGAGGAAGGTATAGATGGTCTGATTAGCAAGTTTGCAGATGACACTAAGATTGGTGGAGTAGCAGATAGTGAAGGGGACTGTCGGAGAATGCAGCAGAATATAGATAGATTGGAGAGTTGGGCGGAGAAATGGCAGATGGAGTTCAATCCAGGCAAATGCGAGGTGATGCATTTTGGAAGATCCAATTCAAGAGCGAACTATATGGTAAATGGAAAAGCCCTGGGGAAAATTGATGCACAGAGAGATCTGGGTGTTCAGGTCCATTGTACCCTGTAGGTGGCAACGCAGGTCGATAGAGTGGTCAAGAAGACATACGGCATGCTTTCATTCATCGGACAGGGTATTGAGTACAAGAATTGGCAGGTCATGTTACAGTTGTATAGGACTTTGGTTCGACCACATTTGGAATACTGCTTACAGTTCTGGTCGCCACATTACCAAAAGGATGTGGATGCTTTGGAGAGGGTGCAGAGGAGGTTCACCAGGATGTTGCCTGGTATGGAGGGCGCTAGCTATGAAGAGAGTTTGAGTAGTTTAGGATTGTTTACATTAGAAAGACGGAGGTTGAGGGGGGACCTGATTGAGGTCTACAAAGTCATGAGAGGTATAGACAGGGTGGATAGCAAGAAGCTTTTTCCCAGTGTGGGGGAACTCAATTACTAGGGGTCACGATTTCAAGGTGAGAGGGGAAAAGTTTAAGGGAGATATGCGTGGAAAGTTCTTTACG